>NW_020951957.1:12323590-12332771 GCF_900497805.2 Vombatus ursinus | reverse complement strand
CACACACACACACACACACACACACACACACACACACACACACACACAGAGTAAGTTAGAAATATGTCCAGTGGCCACTTGACTTCAGTCTTTTTTGTTGTTGTATTTTTGCTTTGAAGAAGCAAAAGGCAAAAACTTCATGGCATAAAAGTAGAAATGACAAGATGGCAATCCAATTATAGAACTGAAGTCTGGAGAAAAGCCCCAGACATGGAAGGGCTTAAAAAACATTGTAGAAAGCTGTTTTTCTAAAAACAGGTTTTGTGACACTGATTTACGAGGCTTGAAATTTCTTCTTTAAAAAAAAAAATAAGTGCATTAAAATTTTTTTTCCTCCTTTGATTTTGATCAGTTGTCTTAAAGAATCCAAGGGAAAACCCTTTGGGAATGAAGGCTGTAAAATGGTGATGAGAGACTGGAATGACAAGATAAAAAAGGAAGCTTCAATGCTCACAACCCAGAAAGCAGCTGCATGTAAGCATACAAATAACTACCCTCCCTGAACATCATCACCCATTACCCAGGAGTTAGGGATGAAATATGGTGCCCTTTGTAACATAAGCTCTTAATCCTTTGACTTAAAAAGCCAAAAAGGAAAATTAGGGGCAAAAAAAAACCCCTCCACCCAACCTTATCATTCCAAACCTCTTTCCTAGAGGAAAAATTTCAAGAATAAGCTCCAAGTTAATTGTACGGCGCTTCAAAATTACTATGATTTCAGCAATGTTGGGATTCTCTCCATTGATGAAGTTCACAACCTCACTATGTCATAGCAAATGATTGTTCATGAATTATTGTGCCCCCACCACAAATTGGCCAGCCTTTTAGTAATGAGTCTTTAGTCACTGGTTTTTTGTTTTTTTTTTTTCACAGATCCTTAGATGGCACACAGGAAGTACATTATCAAGCTGATACTGGAAGCTTTTTCAATTCAGTAGGACTTGGTGAAATTTGCTCTAATTTGATGCTTTTTAAGCCATGATGAGACCTCAGAGGATGACATTAATAGATGAATTAGATATAACCTTCAAAAAATAATTCTTCCACTTTAGTGTCTCCTTACTGTTGAAAGGCACCTTGATGGGTACCATGCTGGCTTATTGGTAATTTGTGGCAAGGAATGATTCAAATTATTTTATTTTCATTTTTAAAGTTTTGAAGGCCAAATCCTTTCGAGTTTGACTAGGCTTCCTGGATTGTCTTATTGGTTGTATCAGAATCCAATTGAAAGGGAGTCCTGCTTCATTCTTGGAAATCTAAAATGTGGTTGGACTCTAGCCTAGAGCTCTAACTAGAAATTCTTATACCTAGGGAAAACTCAACTGATAGATTGGGTTTGGGTAAGAATGTGTATACAGGCTAGTCTGCCTCATGTACTCTTAAACCAGAAATAGGGAGATCATCCCCCAGAAAGAATAGCTGTGCCCATACAGCACAGTCTTTGGTCCTTACCCCACCTCCATTCCCAGAAGCAGGTACAGGAATGCTTAAGGGACTTGAGTAAGGGGAAAGGCAAACTCCATGGCATTACAATGATGAGACCTTTGGGGTAGTGACCCAAGATAAGGTACTACATTAAGTGGAAGAGAAAACATGTCCCATTGATATTGGTAGACTAGGGCAAGGTCCTGATCACCTCACCCAAGTTATATCTCTGTCCTGCACAATGTCTATAAATTGGCTATGATTGTAGTTTTAGAGAATTTAACTGTTTTCATTTGGCTCCACAGTCACACCTGTACTCTAACTAATGAGCTGGTCAAGAATGTCAAAGTGACAGATTCTCTGAATTGGAGATAATAAAAGAAGATAAGATTGGAGATAGCCATTTCTTTTGACTTCATGTCTGTCCATCCAGCAATACTATGTAAGAACATTAATGGTTGTGTATGCATTTGTGTGAAACAGCCTTCTAGTAGTTAGTACTATATCGATCCAATCTAATCCAAAAAGCATTTATTAAGCACTTGTTATGCGCCAAAACTGTGCTAGGTCCTGGGCCATAAAGACAAGCCAAAAGTAGTCCCTGATTCCCAAGGGCTTACATTCTAATGGAAGGATATGATATGCAAATAGGTAAGTACATATATGATCATTTAAGGAGAGAAAGAACATTAATAGCAGGTTTGGTGGAAGCCAGGCTAGTGATTCTGGAGGGTCAATGACATATTAACATCATATGTAGAACAGGAAGCTCAGAAAATCTCTTTGAGAAAGCGTTTAAGCAGACCACAAAGTCTTGACAGAGGTCACCTTTCCTTAACATGCAGGCTGTGTATCTCTTTTCAGTTCTACCTGCACTCATGGCCTACAGACACTGGGTATGATGATATCATCAAACTCAAAGGAAAAGGAACATATTTGAATCAACAGAAAAATCCTAGTGACACACCAAATCTACTTCCTTGGGCACAACCTAAGAATTTAGGATCACAGGGAATTCAGAAGCCATCTAGCTAATCTAAGGCCCTCATTTTATAGCTTCTCTGTCAGAATGAAACTGAATTTGGGGTTGTTATTAGAGCAACTCTTTAACATTCTGGTAAGTCCCTTTCCCTTATATAGTCCTACGAAGAAATGCAAGACTTCTACTATCAATCTGTGGTTTAGGTTTCTCCTGAAAGGTAAATATACTTCGGGAGCTGCTGAACAAACAATTCGCTTTGCAACAGGACTTATGCTGTCAAAGTAATTCACTAGTTTTGCTCTCTAAATAGGATGCCACTCAGAAACTTTGGGAAAGTTTCTGTCAGAGAGGATAGTTCATGGACAATGTTCATGGACCATTAATTCCTGGGTGGAGAAGAGGGGATTTTGAATTCCTTAAGCATTGTCATTCCAAACTTCTAGCCACAGAAAGGCAAGTTCCTGGGCAATGTCACTCTGAGGGATTACCTCTTGGGTAACCCCAAGTTTGAGAACTCATGGATAAAACTTTCCAGAGAGGGAAGGGGGTTTCCTGATGTAGTATGCTTCTTCCGTGTTCTTCACTAAAGTTATCAAAGTACCCAATGCTGCCATCTCAATGGCTTGGATAAGCCGGTCTTGGGATTGTTCCTCTTAGACAACCTGAAAGTACATGCAACTCCCAGAAGCTTTCCATTTCTTAGGTGGGGAAGTAGAGGAAAAAAAGTCTCCTATTTCCCTACCATCACACTACCTTTGCTATACCCTGAAAGAAAGTCTCAAAAGAAAAGGTGAACGATTCCAAAAAAGAGAATCAACTGTTCTACCATCTTGCTTTTAGAGACCATGGAGATAAGCAGTTCCTCTCCTGAATTCAAATCAGTCAATCATCAAGTGTTCCCATGTCCATAGCCCATAGAGAGGTGCCTTCATATATCTCCAAACAAATGCTCTATAATCTCATCAAATTGATTGGGGGAAGCTATCACATTGATCAGGAATTCCCAGTAGGAATTTTACAGCAAGTTGAGCAAAACCTGTGTGAACAAAAGTCTCTGGAAAATCTCTGAATTCTATCACCACAATTCTGAGAAGACTGTACATATTCTGCAGCTACCAGGTTCTGGTTTTGGCAAGCTCTGCCCAGCTTATCTAATAAAGCTTGAAGGTCTGTGGTACTCTCTGAAAAAAAAACCATTCCATAAAAATGTGTTCATCTATTTTGGTGATTCTGTTCATCAAGAGTTTCTTTAACTGTGAAGAAAGAGCATATGTTAGGGTTTTAAA
Organism: Vombatus ursinus; assembly: GCF_900497805.2. Taxonomy (NCBI): domain Eukaryota; kingdom Metazoa; phylum Chordata; class Mammalia; order Diprotodontia; family Vombatidae; genus Vombatus; species Vombatus ursinus. The sequence goes on along the minus strand of NW_020951957.1, from coordinate 12,329,078 downwards.
TGAAAACTCAAAGACTGTAAGATTTAGAGTTGGATGGGCCCTTTGAGATCATGGAACCCCACCAATGAGAAGACTAAGGAATGGCTTGCCCAAAATCACTGAGGTAGTAAGTATCAGAATGCAAACTCCAGACCAGGTCCCCTGACTCCCAATCTATTCAATATTTGTTTTTCTTCTATTTAGTAAAGCAACAGACTCAGCCAGAGGGAAATATTTTGTTATATTAACTCCCTTTCTTTTACTTCTCTCCCCATGAAGATTTCAGATCTGTTTATCTGTTGTTGTATTCACAACAACTACAGCCTGTTTTTAATTGCTCAAGCTCCTCTAGGGCTAAAATCCCTTCTTTCTCTGTCTCTCTCACCATGGCTAATTTTGTTCTCTGGAAGGCAATAGAGTTATAAAGAGGTTCATTATTTGAAGGATCCAAGGGTACCTTTTGACAAGTAGATCTCACATCAGCTGTAGTGTTCTCTGGGTATGAACTGGTCTGCATAGAGACAGGGGTAAACTTCAGAACTACTGAACAATAGGACTTGATGAAAGAGGGTAAAAAGAAACATCAATAGGCAGTGTGAGCCCTTAGACAGTATGAATGGTTCCATTTTTGTCCTTGTATCCCCAATGTCTAGTACAGTTCCTGGAACATGATGAGTATTTTATAAATGGATGTTCACTGATTGATTGAGTCTGCTATCAAAGTTACCACATAATTGATCCCAATTCTTCTAGGGACTGTAATACTGAAGTTGGGACTGTCATAGGATCTCAGAGCTGGAAGGGACTTCATTGGCCAACTGGTCCTACCCATACTAGAACAACCATTCCTTCTACACAGAACTCTACATCTGGTCAAGTTGCAGCCTATGCTTGAATAATCTCCAGTGAGAAGGAACCCACTATGTCCCAAGACCACTAATTTCACTTTGGGTTGGCCCTAACTAATAAAAGGTTGTTTTCCTATGTCACCAAATATAAATTTGCCAATTTACATCTTCCATTCATTGCTTCTAGTTCTATCTTCTGTGTTCAAGAAGAAAATGTTTAATTATCTCTCTTCCATATAGCAGCCCTTCATATAGCTGAAGGCATCTGTTATGAATCCTTCAAATTTCTTCTCCCAGCAAAGCATCCCCAGTTGTATCAACCTATTCTTATTTGTGATAAACTTACAAGCTTTTGCAATCCTGACTGCCCTTTTCTAGACTTTTTCCAGCTTATCAGTCTCTCTCAAATGTAGCACCCAGAATGAAACGTAATATTCCAGATATGGTCTGAGTAGAGAACAGTATCATCTCCCTAGTCTTGGCCATCATTCCTTTCTTAAAATGACCTCAGATTGTCAGATATGGGTCAAGAGGACTAGGGCTTAGTTAAGAAGCTGCTTGAGGACTGTCACCACTATTCTCTGAGTTCCACATGGTTCTCCTTGAAGGGATCATTTCATTTTCATGAGCAATAAAACTCATCAGACACATTTTTCGAATGAAAAAGAACATGGCATTTTGCATGTAATTGCAGAGTAGGCTAGACATGCAAATTTAAAGGGAAAATAAATCGTCCTTGCTTTCAAAATAAATTGTCACGACAGAAGCATAAAGCCTTATTTCCTGAAAGCAAAGGGCCATTGAGAAAAGAATACTCATATGCCCATCATCTGCCTGTGTGGAGGTATGTGTAGATAGTAATAATTCAAGACCTAAGAAAATCAGAATGGGTAATGAAGCCATGGAGTACCTAAGATTCTGTAGCAATGGGAGAATGTTCTTTTCAGTCTTTCCTCTTCCACATGTCCTCATGTTAGTAACCCTACCTCTTTTAGTCAGTGGTTTATTCCATCACTGTATATCTTCCAAAGGAGTGCTCAGGGGACATGAGGAGAGAGAAGTCTCTCTATTCCTCATAAATCTGACTAAGCTTCTTTCACCAGATGTAGCTTTTGAACCTGCAAATACTTAAATTACCAGGAAAATCCTGTCATAATCAATTAATCAACATGTACTTCTTAAGCACCTCCTGTGTGGCAGGCATTGTACTCTGCTAGGGATATGAATGAAAAAGCAAGACAATCTCTGCCCTTGAGGAGCTTACATTTTGTGCAGTTCACAAATAAATAAATACAGGCTATATACAAATAAATACCAAGTAAGGGGAGGGATCAGAAAAGGCAGCTTAAAGAAGGTAGCACCCAAACTGAATACCTTAGGCAGCTAAGAGTTCTGAGAGGTAGATGTGAAGAGAGACTTTCAAGAATAGAAGAAAGGCTGTGACTTTGTATCCTCAGTGCTTAACACAGTGCCTGGCACAGAGTAAACACTTGACAAATGTTTAGTGATTACTCTTCTGACTGGAAGATGAGAGATGGAATGTCATGTATGGGGCACAAAAAAAGTAAGACAGTTTGGCTAAAGGATGACATGCATGAAGAAGGGTAATATGTAAATAATCTGGAAAGATAAAGTCAATCCAGACTGTGAAAGGCTTTGAATGCCAAACAGAAGACTTTGTATTTTATCCAAAAGGCAATAAAAAGTCACTGAAGCTTCTTGAGGAGGTGAATTAGTTGGTCAGACCTTGTACTTAACAAATATCAATTTGGCAGCTGAGTGGAGGATGTGCAGAGGATAGATTGAAGAGAGGAGAGATTAGTGCATGGAGTTCAAGTAAGATGCTATTGCAATAACCTCTTAGACCTAGAGTGGTTGTGACCTGAGGTAGATATGAGAGAAATGGAGGAGGTAGAGTCAACAAGATTTGGCAACGTATGGGATTCAGAGAGTTGAGTGAGAGCAAAGTGTCAAGAATGATTCTTCAGTTGCAAACCTTGGTGACAGGAAGAATGATTATTGATCTTGACAGAAATAGGGAAGTTAATAGGAGGAGTGCCTTTAGGGAGAAAGATAATGAATTCTGTTTTGAACATGATGAATTATAGATGGCTAAAGAACATGAACGTGGAGATGTCCCACTTAGAGACTAGAGTTCAGAAGAGAGATGAAAGCTGGCTCTTTAGGTCTGGAAGTCATTAGCATAGGATAGTTAAATCCATAGGAGATGATGGGACCACTGAGAGCATAGGGAAATAGAAGAGCCTTGGGGTACATTCATAGTTAGTAGGTGGGCCTTGTTTGAAAATCTGGCAAAGCAGAAAGAGAAGGATCAGTCAGACAGGTAAGAAGAGAACCAAGAAAGAACAGTGTCACAAAACCCCAAGGAGTATTCAGAAGAAAGATGTAGAAAGGTCAAGAATCATGAAGAATGGGAAAAGGTCATTACATACAGCAATAACAAGAATGATAGTGACTTCGTAGAGAGTCGTTTCAGTTGAGTGATTGGGACAGAGGTCAATCAGAATGTTAGGGGTTGAAAAGTGTGTGGGAGGTGAGAGAGCAGAAGCAATGAATACTGACCCATTTTTTCTAGATGTTGGCTATGAAAAGGAATAAAGATTGGATGCATGCTTAAGGAATTAGTAAGGACAAGTGATGGTTTTTCAAGGACGGAAATCTGATCATATTTGTTGGCAGCAGAGAAAGAGTCACATTTCATGCTTGGTCATATAAAGCAATCCCTACCCTCTAACTTCCTCTAAATTTGCTATTGCTGCACAGAGCTTTCCCCCACCATCTGCATGCTCTCCATCCCCTTTTTAAGTGGTGGAGGACACTTGGCTGGTGTTTTCTTCTAGGGACAGGTGTCATATTTAGAGTGGAAGTGATGAAGGGAGCGAATGCTTGTCAAATTTGCAACACTGGGAGGAAAGCTAAGACATTAGTACTTATCACAGTGTCAGGCATGTGGTAGGCACTTAATAAATCCTTGTTGATTAATTGATTAAATTACATATTCAGGCTACAAAAAAATCCTTTACAGACTAGATGGATGAGCCTAATCTAATAAGATACAATTTAATAAGAACAAATGTAAAATGTGCACCTTGGTTCTGAAAGTCAACTTCACAAGACTGAAGTATATGACTAGGCAACAGTTCCTGTGAAAAAGATCTGGAAACTTTAGTGGATTCCAAGCTCAAGATAAGTCAACTGCATGATATGAAAGGAAAAATAGCTATCTTGAACTATATATTAAGTGATTCATAGTGAACAGAAAGCAGAAAGGAACAATCATGGTATACTGCATCCTGGTTGATGGCTTGAGGCTCCATCTTTTAAGAAAGGATCTAGACAAACTAGACAGCATCAAGAAAAAAGCAACCATGATGGTTAGAGCACTAATGAGCATGTCTTATGAGGATCAGTTGAAAGAACTGGGGATTTAAAGACTGGAGAAGTGAAGACTTAGGGGGACATATGAGAGCCATTTTCAGTATTTGAAGGATTATCATGTAGAAGAGACAGGCTTGTTCTACTGGGCCTCTAAAAGCCATGGGAAGAAGTAGAAAAGGGTTAAATTTAGGTATGATATAAGGAAAAACTTCTTATCAATCAAAGGTGTCAAAAAGTAAAATGGTTTGCCCCTGGGAAAATAGTGGGTTCATCCTTCTTGGAACACTTCAAGCTGAAGCTGGATAACAAATTGTTGAGCTTATTATAGATGGGGTTCATATTCAATCCAATCACTAAACATTAATTTAGTGCCTACTGTATTCCAGGCACTATGCTAAGAGTTGGGGATACAAAAAGAGGATATGACAGTCCTTGCCTTTAAGGAGCTTACAATCTAATAGGGGAGACAACATGCAAACAAATATATACAGAGCAAGATATACACAGAATAAATAGGAAATTATTAAAAGAGGGAATGAACTGGAATTAAGAGAGGTTAAGGAAAGTTTCCTATAAAAGGTAAAATTTTAATTGGGACTTAAAGGAAGCCAAGTAGGTTAGTAGTCAAAAGTGGAGGGAGAACGTTCCCCATATGAAGGATAGGCAGAGAAAATGACCAATGCTGAATGACTGAACAAGTGGTGGTATATAAATGTAATGGAATACTATTATGCTATAAGAAATGATGAGCAGGCAGATTTCAAAAAAACCTGGAGTTACATGAACTGATGCTGAGTGAAGTGAGCAGAACCAGGAGAACATTGTACACAGTAACAGCAACATTGTGCAACAATCACCTATGGTGGACTTAGCTCTTCTCAGGAATACAATGATCCAAGACAATTCCAAAAGACTCACGATAGAAAATGCTATCTACATCCAGAGAAAGAACTATGGAATCTGAATGCAGAGAGAAGCATATTATTTTTATTTTTTTTCTCATGGTGTTCCCCTTTTGTTCTATTTATTCTTTCACAACATGACTAATATGGAAATATGTTTAACATGATTGCACATGTATAACCTATATGAGATTGTTTGCCATCTTGGGAGGGGGAGGGAAGGGAGGGAGAAAAATTTGAAACTTAAAATATTATAAAAAATGAATGTTGAAAACTATCTTTCCATGTAATTGGAAAAAACAAAATACTACTTAAGAAAGAAAGAAAGAAAGAAAGAAAGAAAGAAAGAAAGAAAGAAAG
>NW_020951957.1:12311383-12323580 GCF_900497805.2 Vombatus ursinus | reverse complement strand
AAGAAAGAAAGAAAGAAAGAAAGAAAGAAAGAAAGAAAGAAAGAAAGAAAGGAAGGAAGGAAGGAAGGAAGGAAGGAAGGAAGGAAGAAAAGTTCTGAGAGATGGAATGTCTTGTGCATAGAACAGCCAAGAAACCAGTATCACTGGATCAAAGAGTACATGTTGGTGAATAAGTTGTAAGAAGACTGGAAAGTAGGAGGGGGCTAGATAATGAAAGACTTTGAATGGCAAACAGAGCATTTTGTATTTGATCCTGGAAGCAATGGGAGCCACTAGAGTTTATTGAGGGGAAGGTGACATGATTAGGCCTGCACTTTAGGAAAATCACTTCAGTGGCTGAAGAGAGGATGGATTGGAATAAGGAGAGACTTGAGGCAAGCAAACCACCAGGAGGCTATTACAGTAGTCCAGACTTGAGATGATGAGAGCCTGCACCAGAATTAGGGTCAGAGGAAAGAAAGGGGCGTATTCAAGAGATATGGCAAAGGTGAAACTGACAGGCTTTATCAATGGCTTGGATATGGTGGGTGGGAAGGTGAGAGATAGTGAGAAATCTAGTATGACTCCTAGGTTTTGAACTTAAGGTCCTGGGAGGATGGTGTTGCCCTTTATGGTAATAGGGAAGGTAGGACAGTGGAAGAGGTTTTGGAGGGGAAGATGAGTTCTGTTTTGAATAAACTGCATTTAGTATGTCTACTGGACATCCAGTTGGAGATGTCTGAAAGAAAAAGCAGGAGAGTTGAAAAGTAAATAGATTATGTTCAGATAAGGGGATTTCAGAATTCTGGAACATAGAGGTGGTACATTTGTCATATTCAGATATGATGACTATGTGTCCTCTGAGGTCTCTCCTGACTCTGTGATTCTGTGTTTCTATGAAAGGATAACAGCTCTGTGAATGTAGTGCAGGGAGGAAAAAAGCTGTAATTCCTTTGTTCTCCCCTTACTCATAATGCTAATAATTATTATAATTAAAAACAACAAGCATTGTTATCATTGTTTATAATTATTAACCATCATTATTACCATTATTGCTATAGCTAGCTTTTATACAGGGTGCTCCAAAAGTTTTAGGGCTATTTTAAGTTTATTACATTTTGTGAAAGCTTAAAATGGTCCTAAGATCTTTGGGACACTCTGAATACAGCTTCAAGATTTGCAAAGCATTTTACAAATGCCTTATTGATTCTTACAATAATTCTGGGAGGCAGGTGCTGTGATTATCCCCATTTTACAGATGAGGAAACTGAGACAGAAAGTGGTTAAGTGACTTGGTCAGAGTCACAGAGCTAATAAGTGTCAAATAGCAAAGGATCAGGTACTTTATTTTAAACGAGCTATTGTGCCATAGACAAGAACTAGAGAAAACAGTTTTTGTACAGGAGAATTTGTTGCAGACAATTTGTTATTACCAGATAAACAAAACACTGTTTCATCAGCTAGGACGTGAACATATTTCTTTGTTATATAGAATGATTCTTGATAATGTTATGTTGTAATTATACCTGCTTTTATTTTGGAGCTAAAAACTATGCCTTCACAGCATCTTTACAATTACTTTGGCTGATATGGGAATGTCTGGGCTGTGAGTTTTATATTTGGAAAAGTGTCCAAGTCTAAAAAAAGTGATTCACTCAAAAAATGTATTTCCTGGTATCAGTGTCTTCATATGAGAATCTTGAATTAAACAAACACCAAGCACCATATCTTCCCTCAAGTATTTTCTTAAGACTCATTATCCTATTTTTTCCCCAAATCATAGAAATTTCAGAATTCAGGAAGGAATGTAGTAAATATCTTCATTTTACAGAGAAAAAAGACCCAGAAATATTAATTGACTTGCTCAAGGTCATCAGCTACTTAGTGGTTGTCCCAGAAGTTAAGCCATGATGTCCTGTCTCCCAGTCTGATACTCTTTCTAGTATACCACATTGATATCTTATATTAAAATTTCAGAAATGCTTTATTTATTTTAATTTAACTTAAATTTCGTGACACTGACATTTAGACCCTTTAAATCCAGGTACAAAAGAGACTGTTTATTTCTTTATTATAGGTGCTTTGCTTGCAGTTAGAGTAAGGTGTCACTAGATCATAGGATCACTAATTCAGAGTTAAAAGGGCCCTTAACGATCATCCAGTCCAACCCTCTCATTTTACAGAAGAGGAGACTGACCTTTGGAAAGGTGAAGTAATGTTCAAGGTCACATGAATACGAAATGGCAGAACCAAGATTCAAATCCATGCCTTCCAACTCCAAATCCAGAGTTCTTTCCACTTCACATTCTATCTCCAGTCTCACACTTCTCATCCACACTAGTAGCTGCTCTCTGTGTAATGGTTCAGCTCTCCTCTACATACCACCCCCAGTCCAAAGAGCAGACTGAACCTACAATCTGCTACAGATGGAGCTCTGTAACAAAAACTAAAGTGTTACATCACCCATCACTAAGAAAACCAATGGAAAATTTTTCAGTAACAATTGTATTTCTACTACTAATTCCCAATAACTGGTTTCACCTATTTTTTTCTCTATTTCTTTATTTCATAATGACATCATTCTGGTGGCAGATGATTACTTTTGGGGAGGTAGAGGACATCTAGGTTAAACAAAACAAAACAAAAAACTAACCAGATTTGCTCACTGCATAATCAGAGCTGCATGATGGGAGATGGGGTAGGAATAGGATGGAGTAGGGTAATTACTGAGCTGGAGAAGCTTTACAGATCAGATGCAATTCAATTCAATTCAATAAATATTTATTAATTGCCTACTATATGCCAGGCACTGTGCCAAGCACTGGGGATTACAAATGAGAAAAAGAAAAACAGCACCTGCCCTCAAAAAGCTTATAATCTAATTGGAGAAAACAACCACAAACAGAATCTGAAAGACTGGGGTGGTGGGACCACCAGCGGATACACTATGACGGGGCATGATTTCCTGTTGGAGTCACCAAGCTGAGCTACTGTTGGAACATGAAAAATTACCTGGAAATTTTGATTCCTCTATATAGGAAGGTTTTGAGAGGAGTTTATTGCTCAACCCTCCAGTTCTCCTATCAGAAAGGAGAGTCAACTAAAGGAATTCCCATGGTGTTGAGAATCAAAACTGAGTTAGTCTGCAAAGTAGTGAGATTTCAGGTGATCAGTTTATCCTGTTCCATATTGGAGTTTGAAACTATACTGAACTGCTGATGGAAAACGGAGAGTCTGGTTAACCACCTGAAACTTCTGCACAGACAACTCCCAAAAAAAACTGACTGAGACAGTCAACCCATTCCTGTTTGAAAGGGTAATCAACTCTGATTTGCCAGATTAAGCTACCAACTTTCTTTGTATTCATACTATTTTCTCAATCCTTACTCTTTCTTGATTGTCTGGAATTTGACCTACACCACCACAGCTATGCCCTTCTCTAGTGATGAACAAACTAGGAAGTGTGCATGGCATCCAGGAATAAAGAGATGGTGATGCCTTGATTATATGGTTTGTGGTTCAAAAATCCAGTATTCAGCAATAATTGTAACCCACTGAGAGACTAGCATGTTCCCCCCCCCTCAATATTCTTTTGTTTTTTAAACAAAAGTGGAAAAAGCTAAACTTAATCAGTATTACTAAACAGTTTTAAAAAGAAGGGAAGGGGAAAGGAAAGGAAAGGAAAGGAAAGGAAAGGAAAGGAAAGGAAAGGAAAGGAAAGGAAAGGAAAGGAAAGGAAAGGAAAGGCAAAAAGGAAAAGGAAAGGGAAAAAGAAAGAGAAGAGAAAGGGAAGAGAAAGGAAAAAGGGAAAGGAAATAAAAAGGGAAAAAGGAAAGGGAAGGGGAAGGAAAAAGGAAGGAAAAGGAAAGGAAAGGGAAAGGTGAAGGGAAAGGGAAGGGAAAAAGGAGGGAAGAAAAGGGAAGGGAAAAAGAAGGGAAGAAAAGGGAAGGGAAGGGAAGGGAAGAGAAGGGAAAATAAATACACCTTCTGGGCCTAAGGAAGTTAGAATGCTTGCCTTCTCTCTGTTTATGATGGAGGTCTCCTTAGCTCTGGATATGTGTGGATCTGGTTTAACTCTTGGGAAGCCTTGAGGAGAAACTGTCACAAAGAGAAGAGTCAAAATACGTTTAGATGTTTGACTCTTTACACCACCCACTTCATACCCCAGAGCCCTGGGGAAAATTACTTAGAACTTGAATTTAGTTCATTTCCAGGGTCTCCCCCAAAGGGGAGAATAAAAAGATACTCAATGTATAATGCAAATCAGGTATAGGACAGCTATTTATTTCCTTCACACAAAATAAATACTTAATACAAGACAATCAAAAGTTCTCATTGAAAAAAGAAACTTATAAAAGCAGAATCAATAACAACTTATCACTACTCATACTCTCTTAGCAGGCTGATGCTTAAAACATTAAGACATGAAGCATTTATTAAGTACTTATAAAGTGCTAAGCACTTTACATATTTAATCTTCACAATGACCCTGGGAGGTAGGTGTTAGTATCATACTCATTTTACAGTTAAGAAAATTGAGGCAGACAAGTTAAGTGACTTGTCCAGGATCACACAGCTAGTAAGTATCTGAGGCTGATTCAGGTTTTCCTGACTTCAAGTCCAGAGTGCCATCTAGCTGCCTACTCTCATGGGAGGTAGGGCAACAGCCACCTGTCCCTCCCATTCCTCCAGAGTCTCAATTAGTCCTGACTTGCTAGGCAAACAGGGAGGGAAAAGGGGAGAAAAAGGGAAAGCATATTTGGGCAGGGAGAGTGAGAGAAAGAGAAAGAGAGAGAGAGAAAGGGAGAGACAGCAAGAGAGAGAGAGAGAGCGAGAGAGAGAGAGAGAGAAAGAGAGAGAACTGAATCAGTGGACCTTCCTGCTAACAAGGGGATTGCTTTATTATTTCAAAGCATCAAGCCTTTTCAATGTTGAGCCACCCACATCCCTGGAAGCTGCTAGGGCATGCTCTGTGGGATGGCCCCTATATGCATGCACAATGGGGTGCAATCTCCACTATGAAAAAGTAAGAGTAAGAAAAGCTCTAGGCATAATGTGGTACCTTATTCATTAATTCTTAATGTAACAGTTGCCTTGTGCAGTACTTTTTATAATACTGCTTTCCCCTGCCTTCAGGACGGGTTATTCTCAGTCACCCACACTTGGCCCCTTGCTGTTATGTCTTAGGCTCTTTGTCTAGGTAGAACAAGGATTCTTAATTTTTTGTGGGTCATGGACAAAGTCTGGTGAAACCAATGGACCCCTTCCCAGAATCATGTCTTTAAATACATAAAATATGTAGAATTGCAAACGAAACCAACTATAGTTTTCAAAATATTTTGGGGGGGCTAGGCAATGGGGTTAAGTGACTTGCCCTGGGTCACACAGCTATTAGGTGTTATGTATTTGAGGCCAAATTTGAACTCAGGTCCTCCTGAATCCAGGGCCAGTGCTCTATCCACTACACCTCCTAGCTGCCCCTTTCAAAATAATTTTTTAAACAAGTTTACAGACTTCAGGTTAAGAAACTCAGTCCAGGGAGCACCTGTCAGCATGACTTGCCACTCATCTCAGTCCCCACCCACTGGCCACACCTATTTCTTCTACACTCCTTGTGTTGTTTCAGTCATTTAAGCCTCGTTATAATTAAACAAACATTAGATTAGTAAAAACATGGTAAAAATCAAGTATTAGTCACTTGAATCATAAAATGTAATGTTCCAAACACTTCCCAGCTCTAACCCTGAGTAGCAAATGCTACTCAGATTTGAATCTGTTTCTACTCTCTTTGGTTTCCCAGGCTGGGAAGAAGAAAGAGAACGAGGAAGTTTATTTCTTTCAGGCAAAACAAAACAAAACAAAACTTCCATTTCCACACAATGAAGGAACAGAGAATTAAAATAGTCATGCTAGTGAACTTATAAACAGCACCTGTAACTTAAGAGTTCCTTTTTGTTCTTGGTTTGGGTAGCATATGCGAGTCACCATAGGTCACTCCTACAAGCCACTTTCTTTTCCATTGGCCAACTGGTTTATTTGGGCTACACAGCTCCAGGGTCCAGCTCATATCTATGTACCTCTAAAGGGTTGGTGGGACAAGAAAATTCTTAGACCTGTGCTATAAACTCCAGATCAGAGAGAGATGCTCTGTTGCCACCAAGTTTCTGTGTCTCTTTCCGTATTTCATCTTCAAGCTCTATGCATACAAAGTCCCTTGGAAGTCATTTTCAGGGTGTATGCACTCTGCCCTAAAGTGTTCCAGGAGCTATAATCTAGAGGGAGAGTACTTGCCTACATACATACAAGTCAGCCCTAAAGTTTTCTGGGAAGCTCAGGTTCATTGCATTAAACTGTTATTAAATACTGCTTAATCTACCTCTCATTTTCTTTCTGGATTCAATTAGATTGCTTCCTTATAACTAACCTTAGGCTCTTAGGAGTCATATTCCTCCCAAAACAATCATGAGACTTCAGGGCAACTTAACATCAAAAATTTTTCTCAACTCCTAACAAATTTTCTCTGGCACAACCACAAGTAATGTACTTACCCTGCTAAACTGATAAACTAAGAGATGGCCTGCTCATTTTCTTGGCTCATCGGTTGTCTTTTCCTTTTTTTTTTTTAATGAAACAAAGTGAAAGGACATTATAGTAATTCCTGTGACCCTGAATGACTGTTTTTTCCTAACAACAAAGCAAAACAAGGTTCCTGATAGTGCAGCAGGTTCCTTTCTCATATTTCCAGCGAAAGAGAGCTCAAGCTGTGCTCTGAGCTATGATTATTGCTCCCCCCAACCCCTCCTCTCTCTCTGAATCTCTTCCCCATCACCAGCCACTATATTCATCACATGACATCACATTGCAGTGGTGAAAACGTACAATTTACTTAAAACAAAAAAACAAAGTAAATGACAAGGAAGTAAAGTTGGGTAACTATCAACCATTTCCCCAAACTACCTCCTCTCATGTTTCCAATAAATATAATTTGTGAGATCTCAGATTCTGCTTTTCAAGCCAGCACCATAAACTAGAACAAGAAAAAAAGAAAAAACAGGTTCATGAGGCCACATGCCCCCACTCCCCGAGCAGGCTCATCAGCGAAGCAAGGAGGTTATTGGAGTGGTATCCACAGCAACCACAATGTTGCACTGGATTGCTCATTTGTGACATCTGAATCAGGAGCACAGAAACCCTGACTTTAGAGAATACTTTCTCAGTAATAGGAAGCCCGGGATCTTCATATACCTTCCTCTCTGTCTCCCAACATGTCTTTGTGCCATTTCTCCTTCATTGATTCCCCCTAGCTCCTCCTGGGCTCCTTTCAAAACTTCCTACCTTAGAGGAGTTCCCATGCTATGTGCCCACTCATGCCTTCCTGAGGCAAAGTATCCCTAATCCCGAAGACCTGTGGATACAGGCAGACTTCTGGAGAGGCTCCTTATACTTTTTAAACTCTCAGTAAATAGAGTCAAAATGCCCATGCCTTCCCCGTAAGTGTCTGACTTTCTTAGCTATGTTTTGTATGATCTGGAATTTGAATTTAATTTTTATCAATGTCTCTTAATGTGGTGTTGAACAAGAACTTGCTCCTGATTTATTATTATTATTTTATCATCATCATTATATCAATTAATAGAATGCTAGACCTGGAGTCAGGTAGATTTGAGTTCAAATTTGGCCTCAGACACTTCTAGCTTTGTGATCTCGGGCCCCTGTGTGTCTCAGTTTCCTCAACTGTAAAATGAGGATAATAACAGCACCTGCTGCATGGGGGTTGTGAGGATCAAATAGGATAATAATTGTGAAGCACTTAATACAGTGCCTGGCACATAGTAGGGACTACATAAATGCTAGTCATCATCATTGTCATCATCCTCATCCTCGTCGTCATTGTCATTATTTATTATACCTGTGAGTGACCAAGAATCCCCTCTACCACACACTCAGCAACCTATTACTCAATCTCTGTCCGAAGACCTCCTACTCTCTGAATAAGAAGCCCCCTTCTATTTTAGGATTGCATTCATTCTTAGGAAGTTTTTTCTTATGTTAAATCTTAATTTGTCCCTTGATTTGCTCTCTGGCCGTTCCAGCCCCTTGTCAATCGATCCATCAATAGATACACACACACATACACATACATGCATATATATAATACATATACACATACACACACACGCATGCATATATAGGTACGTATGTATGTGTGACCAGGAATAAAGACTGAACTTATGATTTTGTTGCTCTATGGAATTTCAAAAGGAAACTTTCTCTACTAAGCTAAGTTGGCACCTAGTCTTAGAGAATAGGCCAGAGCACTGAGAACCAGTCACTATGTGTCAGAGGCAGGACTTTTAACTCAGATCTTGAGTACAGAGCCAAGTCCTTACCACTACTACCATGCAGTCTCCCACAATAAATATATACAAAATAAATTCATGGTAATTTTTGAGAGGTGATTCTAGCAAGCTGACAGAGGCCTCCTGTTGAAGATAGCACTTAAACTAGATTTGAAGGAAGCTAGGGCTTCCAAGAAGTGAAGAGATAAGTGAACCTGGGCCTAGGGGACAGCCCCATTCCCTGCCCCTTTCTACTCTGTGTCACTGTGTCAGGGCCTTTAAGTTACCTTGCTTGTTATCCATACACTGTCAATTTGTACACAAAAATCTGAAATCATGGGATTTATGGATAACTCCTTTCCTGGATTTTGCCCCTTGTGGGGTAATGGGCCCAGTGTTATATAGCCAGTATTCTCTGTGGCATCCAGCTTGATAGCTATATAAAAGCTGCTTTCTTTCTTTCCCTCCCATCTCATTTAATTCCCCCTTGATTAGATTTGCAAGCCTACAAGCAAATACACCTTCAACAGCCCTTCTTAAATCCACTCCAACCCTGGCCAAGGACCCATCATTCCTAATGATTCCACTTTAATCTGTGCTCTAGAAACTCAAATCCTGTTCTAAGGCAACATCTTCTTAATTTCCTGTTCATTTTCTAAATTTGCCTACATTTTCTGAAGCTCTTGCCTTTAGATCAGTGGCTGTGATGAAAAATAATAACAAAAAACCATCTCTAACCCTAAGGTCTATCATTTCTTTTGCCCAGGACCACATGTATAATTCCTAGTGATGATTTCTAGGTTCTATTTAAAAGGGAAGGAGAATAAGTATTTTTATAGCACCTACTATATGCCAGGCATTGTGCTAAGTGCTTTACAAAAATGATCTCATTTAGTCCTTACAAAAACCCTGGAGTTTAGGTGCTGTTATTGTCCCCATTTTATAGTTGAGGAAACTGAGGCAGACAGATTAAGTGACTTGCCCAGAATTACATAGCTGATAAGTATCTGAGGCCAGATTAGAACTCAGGTCTTCCTGACTCCAGGCCCAGAACTTTATTCACTACTATTTGTCTCCATATGAATGACCAGAAATAGACAATAATCATCAGAGAAATTTAGGAAAGTAATATGTCACATTCCAGATACATACCCCAAGGGGATAATAGGGTTCTATCAGGTCAACAAATAGATGCCTCTAAACCTCTCAGAGGGGAGCAAACAACTACTACCATTTGCTTCTTCCTGTTTCAAATATTACAGGGTGATCTTTCTCCTGTTGGCAACTGCAGAAACATCATTCCTTAGAATGAAAATAGCTGCTTTGTCCTGAGAGAGCTCAGCTCACCCCTCCTTTAAGAAGTATCTCAGGGCAGCTATGTGGTGCAGTGGATAGAGCACTGGCCCTGAAGTCAGGAGGACCTGAGTTCAAATCCGGTCTCAGGCCGAACACTTGACACGTACTAGCTGTGTGACTTTGGGCAAGTCACTTAACCCCAATTACCTCACTTTAAAAAAAAGTGTCTCATAACTATTCCTTAACTCCATATGTTCTTTGGTTTGTCTTCTCTTCCTCCTCCTAGTCACATTCTTCTCCTCTCCAACTTCCTGACATAGGTCAGTCAGCAAACATTTATTAAGCACCTACTACATGACAGGTACGTGCTAAGCACTAGGGATACAGAGAAAAGCAAAAAACAAACAAACAAGAAACCAAAATCCCTGCTCTCAAGGAACTCCTAGTCTAATGGGAGAGACAAAATGAAAACAACTATGTATGAACAAGATATATATGACATCAATAGGAAATAATCCACAGAGATCAGGATTCATTTCTGCCTCCTTAAATCCTTTTGCTTTTACCATGATACTCTTTTTTCTACTTTTAAAAAGAAAGTATTTCATCTTTCCAGATAACCTGGAGACTGGAAAAGCATTCATCTAAGTAAAACCTTATCTGCTTCTAGGAGGAAGACTAATCTGCCCTTTAAACATAGATAGCAGTTATTACCCATGGCAGACAGACAAATACTATACACTCTCTAGACCTCTGCAAAATGTTCCTTGCTTTCTACATTTCCTGGAAGTTGACTTTCAGTCTTCAATCCAGTTATTCCTTGTAGTGCTTGTTGGCCAACTCTCACGGGGAGCTGCTGTCGTGAACTCTATAGGCCGTACTTGTTCTTGCTGGGAATTAATTCACTGGGCTTGATTTATTTACACTGGTCCTCTTGCCTTTTCCTTCGAATGAAGCCAACTGGCTGGATGGCCTTGGATTAACAATTTGCATGTTCCTGTCAAAGGCCAATGCAAAATAAATGAATTTAGGCATAAGTACATATGCACACATACTTTGTCAGTTATAATCTCTGTGGATTTGGGCAAATCATTTCTTGGAGTCTCAGTTTTCTTATCTATAGTTGAGGGGATTTGAGTTTGATTTCTAAAGGCTCTTCCATCTTGAAATCCAGGATTCAATTAGTTACTTTATAATGGCAACATTATTCTCTGGTCAATTTAGCAAATTTGGATTTTTGGTTGTCACTTATAGCTGCCATTTATAGAGCACTTTAAGGTCTGCAGAGTATTTTACATGTGTTAACTCATTTGATCTTCACACCAGTCCTCTGAGGCAAAGTTTAGCTATTGACTTTTTCTGTTTTACAGATGAGAATTGAGACTCACAGAGGTCAGATGACTTGCCCGTGGTTATACTACTAGAATGCTCCTAGACTCTAAGTCTAGCCCTCTTTCCACTGTACCATAAAAACTCAGAAAATTGTGTTTCCTTAAAGTGTATCAGACCTGATGTCGGCTTAGTAGGTTTACAGGAAAGGAAAACTAGCTGGTTATTCTTGGTTTCTCTATGTCCCTTGCTGATATAATCATTGTTTAGCTTCTGTATTTCAATTCAGTTCAATCAACATTCATTAGGTACCCACAATGTGCAAGGCACTGGGCTAGATGCTAGGATCAAAGACAAAAACAAGAAAAAAGAAACCGTCCCTGCTGCTAATGCTAAGGCACAGTACTTGGCTCATAGTAGGCATTTTATGTATGCTGCTTCTTCTTCTTGTTCATCGAGTTGCTTCCAGAAAAGTATTTTAGAAACCTTAAAGTACTATATAAACAGCATGCAGAACAGATAGAGTGATAGGCCTGGAGTCAGGAAGTCCTGAGTTCAGATCTGGCTTCTGACACTCACTAGCTGTGTCACGTTGGGCAAGTCAGTTTTCCTCAGTATATTTTATTTTCCTTATCTGTAAAATGGCAATAGTCCCTACATGACAGGATGGTTATAAGTCTCAAATCAGATAATGCATATAAAGTGCTCTGAAAATTTTAAGATGCTGTATATGTCAGTTATGGTCTTTACATACTCTCACCCTTTCTTCAACCACATCTAAGAGATTTGTGTGATTCCGAGGAGCTACCTGGGTTACCTTTGGGACAAGATAATCAATTAGTTCCTCTCTATTAAAACTCTTTTTAAATGTCAGTTATTATTAAGACGTTAAAGCTATTGACTAAAATGAGGTTTGTGAATTTCATTTATTCTACTTTATTCCTTATTACTCCTTATTATTGAGAGTATAGCAGGCCCCTAGACACGTAGTCTGTTACCAGGTCCTCTGGTCCTGGCCTCAGAGTTCAAATTGGAAATTGATAACCCTGAGGGCTTGGAAGATTATTTGTTTTGTTTTATTTTAATTTTTTAAGTGTTACCGATGCCTTTGTTTTCATACCACAGTCATTTCAACATCATCATCATCATCATCATCACCTCAGACACATACTAGATGTGTGACCTTGGACAAGTCACTTAATTTCTTCCTCAATTTCTTCAACTGTAAAATGAGGATAATAATAGCACCTCCAT
>NW_020951957.1:12276449-12306383 GCF_900497805.2 Vombatus ursinus | reverse complement strand
TACCTAGCAGAATATGAATTCTAACTAAAGTCATTTGACTTCACCTCCAGTGTGCTTTCTGCTACTGTCTGCTGTTGTCTCCTCCCCCCCCCTCCCCCAAGTATACACCTTCGCCTTAGCCTCTCTTAACCTATGACTGCCCAGGGCAGGCCTTCCTGTGACAAATAGGCTTTATGACACAATGTTCCACACTTGTGCCAACACAGATTGGTGGCATGAAGGCCTGGAGTCACAATCTAGAGATTTATGCTACTTTTAATGTCTCAACTCATATCCAGAAATTAGGAAAAAATCACTTTTCTGGAAAATCCAGTCCTCTTTTACTAACATGTCAAGTTCAGTCAACAAGTGATTATTGATACTACCATTGTCATAGTATTCCCTGAGACCTTGATGGGGGGCCAGAGACTAAGAATATTTAAAATCTAAACCAGTGGTTCATATCCCGAGCTCCACAAATTCCTAAAGGTTCTGGATAGATTTCAGGGGCCTGTTAACTGGGGATGGTTATTTTCACTAACCTTTGGTTGCCTTTGAAATTCTATGTATTCTATTTTACACATTTAAAAACATTATCCTCCAAAGGGGTTCATAGGCTTCCCCACCATGCCAAAGGAGCTTATGACACACAAAAAAAGTTAAGAAGCTATGGTCAAGGGCAGTGATCTCAAACTAAATAGAAATCAAAACCACTAAACTGTACATAAGAACCCCTGTGGGTCACATTTTGACTTAGAAAACCAGGTATTAATATTATCTACATTTTGTTGTATTTGTATTTATTTTCTTCAACATTTCCCAATTATACTTTAATCTGGTTTAGGATGTACCCAACAATGTTGAGGGCCTAGACCTCCAGGCTAGAGTGACAAAAATTTCCCACAGGCAGCTTCATTCCCCATTGAAACCCATAGCCCACAGTGTAGCTGCATCTCTTAAATGGGAGTGATCTATTAGATCACTCAGCAGGTGCTGCTCTCAGCTACTATCTGCTCCTGCCACTTGTTAAGAACTAGCAGAGTCATAATTATCTATTCTAGAAGCTGGGGAGGGCATGGGTGGTCCAGAAATACTTTGGGACTTAGGACAGAAGGCCTCATTGTGGGAGAGATGAAGGGAAGTGCTCTGTCAGGGGAGACACAGACCTTGGATCTCCCCAAGGCTGTGACTGAGGAGGTAGGTAGAACAGGGTAGGATATAGCTGTGTGGGAAGACCATGAGATTCCACACCGGCCAAGGCATGAAACTTTCATTGTGATGAGGGTTAAAATTTCAGTCCTTCATAGAGGAGGAGGAAAGAAGTGAAGCTACCTGTCCCCTCATTTGGGGTACTTTGAAGCAAATCTCCAACTTTTCCATCCTAGTTATGGCTCTAGGAAGTAGGCCCATGACACCTAAGGCCCAGGAGCAGCTATGTTGTCTCCAAAACAATTGACACATCTTTGTTCTCCAGGGCCCCTTTTTGTCTGCTGCTTACTAGCAGTCACTGAATAAGACCTTATATTTAATTAGAGGGCTTTATGCCCCTCCACAGTGCCTTACATATAATAACTCAGTGCATTTTAGCAAACATTTATTCATCTTGCCTCTGACACATCTTGTCTATGTGATCTTGGGTGAGTCACTAATTCTTTGAAGCTCCTCATATAATTCTCAAGACTACAAGTTGCAGACAAAGTTCCAATCTGCATTGGAGAGGAAATTATTCTCAAGAAGTTCCCTGCAGCTATGAAATCCCAGATCTAGTCAACAGCAACATGTTAGATTATAAGGATACAGGGATAAAAATGAAAGGCTCTGCCTTCAGTGAACTCACATTCTATGTAGTGGAACCTAATAAAGGTAAATGAATTTTGTGCTCCATCTTTGCTCAATTGTCCTTCCAGTACAATTCAGAAAAAAAAAAAAAAGATGGAGAGTGTCCCCAAAGGACTCTCTAAGGTTTCCGGACCATTCTATTGGGAGTATCCTAAGGGCAGACTGTCTTTTGATTTTCTTTGTATCCTTAGCTCTTAGCACAGTGCCTGGCACATAGTAGGCACTTAATAAATATTTGCTGACTAACTGAGCTCCTGTTACCTCTGTGTAATACTGGAAGGACATCATGACTGGACCCCACACACAAAAGAAACAAAGAACCTGCTTCCACCATGGAACTTGGCTCTCTTGGCCCTGAGTAGTGTGCATAATCAGTCCTATAATGGAAAAGTAGAATGCAGGTTCCTAAAAGAATGCAGGCTACTTAAGGACAGGAACTGGTTTTTGTTTGTTTTGTCTCTGTATCCCCTCTGTGTTAAATTTAATTCAATTCAATTCAGCAAGCTTCTATTAATCACACACTGCATACAACATGTTGTGGGTGAAAGGGAAAGGGGAGAGATACAAAAGGAAAAAGAAAATAACCCTGACACTTATTAAATATTGTTTCAATAAACCTGAATTTAAATGAAATGAAAGTATATTTCTGAAATAGATATTTATTGTTTTATATTGAATCCTCTCATGTTCTGCTGTGCACGTGGAAGTGTTCTTTTTATCATTTTTCATTTTGTATTTTAAGTTTAAAATGAATAAAAAATTTATACGAAAAAAAGTATATTTCATTGATTTTTCCCTTGCCCTGAAGTTTATAGAGATTCAGCCCATATCATCATCCTCTAAGATGTGAAAGAGATTTAAGTGTATACCAGGTCTATTGAGTTTCCTGACCATAATTCCCAGAATTTAAGCTATACCCATATCCCTAGCATGTATGTATTGACAGATTAAAAGATTTGAAAGATGGGGAAGGAAGGTAGGCCTACTTCAATTTCAAGATACTGCAGTATCTGGCCTCATATTGACTTGGTGCTGTGTAGAACCTTTGTGAGTCAAGATCAGTCCTTGAAACTCTCTAGTGAATTTGGATTACTTTGGTAGAACCTCAGGTACTGTGTTTTCTTCCACTTATTTATTCCCAAGGGAATAAAGATTATTACTAAGAGATTAGTGGGTAAGAGAGAAAAAGAACTCTGGATTTTGAGTCAAAAGACTTCTGTTCACATGCTGGCCCAGATGCTACCTGTGACTCTGTTAGCAATATGCGGGACCTTTCTGGTTCTGTTTCCTCATCTGGAAAATGAGGGTGTTGGGTTAAGTGATCTCTAAGATCTCTTCTAGCTCTAAATTCTATGACCCTAAGATTTTCCTTATTCTCCTCCTTCTTCCGTTACCACTCTTTCTCACTCTCCTTTGCTAGATAGTCATCCTAATCGGGTCCATTATGCATGTGTATATCCCAAGGCTCTATCCTGAATCTTCTCTCTTCCCACTTCATACCAAGAGAGAAATCTGAGTGATGTTATCATCTCCCACACATCACCATCTGTTTCCTTTTTTCTGACAAGGCCACCATCATAGTCCAAGCCCTTATCTTCTCTTACTTAGAGTACTACAAGACTCTTATAATATGTTTTCCTCCCGCCTGTCTCTCTTCTCTCCAATCCATCTACATAGATGAGAAAGTGATATTCCTAAAGCACAGATTGGGCCATGTTACTCCCTTATTCAAGAAGATTTGGTGGCTCCCTATTGCCTGTATGGGGTGCTCAAGGAGGACTAGAACTTCTGGTGTGAGGGCTTGCTAAGCCTTTTTCACGGCTTCTCTTCCAACTTTTGTGTCTACCTGGCACTCAACTCTCACCTGTGACTCCAAGAAGCAATAGCATTGCAGTGGCTACACCCTAGTAAACCTTTTTGGAAAATAGACTAAACCAGATTGAGGGTGACTGACGGGCCTCAAACCCGTTGGCGATGAGGGGGATGTCTACCCCAAGGATATGAAGACTTCCCCCAGCAGAATGGGCAGACGAGAATAATTTGTTCCAATGGCCATGACAGTGACTGAAGCAGGCTCTGTGGAGTGCTTAAAGCTTGGTCACACATCAGACATACCAAAGATATCATCTACTTCATCCCTGGCCATTGCCAGTCGTCTTGACTTTTGTCTTGCCACTGAACTTTGATGACTCTGGAAAAAAGAGTGAAGCTGAGGACTTTGTGCAGCTCTGCCTCACTTAAATCCAGGTCACAAGCAAATCAAGACATCACCCATGATGTCACTGGTCCACTTCCAAAACAAAGAACAAGCAACATTGCCTGCAGGATAAAATACAAACTTCTTTATTTGGTTCAGTGGATAGAGTACTAGGCCAAGAGTCAGAAGTCCTGAGTTAGCTCTGTGACCCTGGGCAAGTCACTTAACGTTTATCTCACTTCCCTCCCAGGGCTGTTGTGTGGATCAAATGAGGTAATAATTGTAAAGTGCTTAGCATGTTCGCTGTTCTTATTACTATTTATTATTTTCTATTTGGCATTTAAGGCCTCTCACAATCTAGCTGCAATATATTTTTCTAGATCGAGGGATCTTAACCTCTGTGAACTATTAAATAAATATTTTAATAACTAAATGTAATTTGTTTCCTATGTATTTTATCTTATGCTTTTGAAAACATTCTTCAGAGAAAGGGTCCATAGGCTTCCACCAGACTGCCAAAAGTTGTCCATTACACAAAAAAGGGAAGAATCTCTGTTTTAGGCTTATTTCACATTATTCTCCTTCATGCGTTGTACATTCCAGCCAAACTGACCTTAATGTTCCCCCCAACAACATTCCAGCTCCTGCCTCCATTCCTTTTCAACCGGCTGCTCCCTATCACCCCCACTGGGGAGTGCTTGGGAGGCACTCACTCCTCACCACGGCCTCTTGGAATCCCTAGCTCCAATCTAGTCTCAGCTTGAGTAACACCTCCTTTAAGAATCCTTTTTGGTTCCCTTCCAACTGTTAGTACTGACCTAAAAATAACTTTGGGTTTACTTGATAGATGTTTTGTATTTATTTCTGTATATGCCATCTCCTTCCCCCCCACACCCCAGAATAATATATAAGGACAGAGACTGTATTCATTTTTATCTTAGCAATTCCAACTCCTAACATACCATTGGTGTTTAATTGTTGTTGTTGTTTGTCCTTTGTTTTTGAAAAGGACCAATGACATTGGTATTTAATAAGTACTTGCTGAATTAAATTTCTTGGTCTGCACTGGATATGTAGCCAGAGGTTGTTATTGTTTAGTTATGTCAGACGACTCTTTGTGACCCTATCTAGGGTTTTCTTGCCAAGCCATTTCCTTCTCCAGCTCATTTTACAGATGAGGAAACTGAGGCAAACAAGGTTAAATGATTTGCCCAGGGTCACACAGCTAGTAAGTGTCTGAGGCTAAATTTGAACTCAGGTCTTCCTGACTCCAGGGCAGGCACTCTATCCACTGCACTACTTAGTTGCCAGAGGACCTAGGTTCAAATCTCTGCTTTGCTAAATACTACCTGTGTATCATTTCATTGCTCTGGGTAGCCATCTTCTCATCTGTAAAATGGAGGAGGGAAAGACTAGATGAGCTGTAAAGTTACATCCAGTTCTAAATCTTCAATGCTAATTCAACCTCTTAGAATTAGGAGGGTCAAATAAGGTAGATTGAGTCAATATCAGGAGATCAGTGTGACAATGACTTTGGCTGAAACTGAAACATCTTAAAGTCTTTTTGATTCTCTAGAAATGTCTTCCACACGGCGCTGAGTAGAAAGGTGGCCATTTCTGAAACTGTATATCCCCCTAAACATTTACCCCAATGGATTCCTCACCCAAGCTTTGTCCTACCCCTGCCCTAATTGGCCTAATGCCTGCTGCCTTGGAAGCTGCTGGGCTGATAGACCCTGTTCCTGGGAAGGGCTCATATTCAATTCAATTTAATTTAATAAGCACTTATTTTTATTTTTTTGATGAGGGCATTTGGGGTTAAGTGACTTGCCCAGAGTCACACAGCTAGTGAGTGTTGTGTGTATGAGGCCAGATTTGAACTCAGGTCCTCCTCACTCCAAGTCCTGTGTTCCATTCACTGTGTCACCTAGCTGCCCCTTAAGCACTTATTATCAATTCTATGTGCCAAGCCCCGGGCAAAGTGCTAGGGTTACAAAGACAAAAATGTAATCTCCCTTGCTCTCAAGAAAGTTACCTGATGAATTCAAGTTTTAAAAAATAGTTTAGCAATATAAACCAGGGGTCAGCAAACTATGACCAGTGAGCCAAATCCAGCCCACCACCTGTTTTTGCGTGGTCAATGGGCTAATCATTCCAAGCTGATGCTTAGCTTTGCTCACCATGTACTGGCATGCGCATAACACTTCAAGGTTTATGAAAAGCTTCACGTATATTATCTTTCTTAAGCCTCAAAGCAACCCTGTGATGTAGGTGTTATTATGCCCATTAATTTTTTTAACCTTAAAGGCAGCCAGGTGGCACAATGAATAGAGCACAGAATGTGGAGTCTCAGACACTTATTAGCTGTGTGACCCTGGGTAAATCCCTTGACCTCTGTTTGCCCCAGTTTCTTCAACTGTGAAACAGAGGCAATAACAGCATTTATCTGAAATGGTTGTTGTGAGGATCAAATGACATACTACTAGTAAAGTACCAAGCACAGTGCTTGGCATATCATAGGCATTATATAAATGCCTATTCTCTTCTCCTTCCTTTCCCATTTTTACAGATGAGAGAAATGAGGCTCAAAGTGGTTAAGTGATTTGCCCCTGGTCACACAACTAACAGGAATTGGAAGTGAAATTTAAACACTGTTTACCCCAACTTATCTTAAGAAAGAAACAAACAAAATTGGGTGCGTGTGTCCACAGTTTAATTTCTCTCAAGTTGGTTTGACATGCATTGCATGGTAGTTCAGTCCAAAACTGGACCCCCCCTAAGGGGGCCAGTTCAGAACTGTCTTGAAAAGGATTTTTTTGGGTAGAGCATTATATACTCTTTTGTGTGAGACAGAGACCACCACTCAGATTCAAAACGAAGACTTAGATACCTTGAAAGCAGAAAGGAGTTTATTGCTTTCTCATGAGAAAGGGTACCTCCCCTCCTCTCCCTAATGGTGCTGGCAAGGGAGGATGAGTACTGGTACAAGTTGGTTACAGAAAGCAAGACTTATTTATACCCTAACGCAAGTTCCTCCTACCCCTAACTCCTTCTCATTATCCCATTGGCTGGGTTTCAGGGGGCACAATCTATTCACAGAAATCTTCCCCAGCAACAGAGTACACAAGTTTGCTCAGAGACAAGAAAAGGCTGGAAGTCTTTCGAGTTTAGGTTGGGGGGGGGGGGTAGGGCTATTCTATTCTTTCTGGTGCTTAAAAACAGGGTCTGAGGGGGTTTTGACAAGGTCAGAAGGGACTGTGTTTCAACAATACAATTAAATTCCTTGAGAAAGCCATCTATAACAGGGCCTCCATTTTCTCTCCTCCCACTCTTCTTACTATCTGGCTTCTGATCTTATCTCTCTCCAAATGACCAGAGATCTCCTAATAGCTGCCCTTTGTGAGAACTATTAAGAAAAACTATTAACCCTTTGAGGAGGCTTCACTTCTGAGAGATCATCTCTCACACTTTCAACAGGGGCTCATATCAACTGGCCATCATTTCACCAGACCACTCCCAGCCTCTATCTATCTGGGCAGTGGTATCTGTCTCCACCCAAGCCTGAGTAGGATAAAATCAATTCGGGTTTAGGCTGGGTTTGACCAGGATAAGAAGATTCAATGCTATCTCATTATCAGTGGTGTCCTTCTGAAGAACTTTGAAACAGAAGCTGGGGGTGGAGCTCTGAGTCTTCAAGACACAGCTTACCAAGAGAAATCATTTTTAACAACACACATCTTTCTTGACCCAGAGGTCAAGTTCTTTTGTCACCGCCTCCTCTGTTTCACTTTAAACCTGCAGTTTAAATGTCCACATGAAGACTGTAGTTCCCAGTGGAATGATGTCTCCATCCATGCATTTTTTACTTTATAAATAGCCTATTGACTCAGTTGTAACAAAGACCAAATTAGGGCTGAGATCAATGTATTAGGCCCTGGTGCAGCAGCCAAGTCTATTTTACAGGCTCAGAGTAGGACATGAACATGGCGCTAATGGCCCAGGGTGGGTCTTAGCCTTTGCAAGAGAGCCAAACAGCACTGTCAGAAAAAGAAAAAGCCTGGAGCACTGAATCATCCAATGTACTTTGTACATTTATTTAGACAAGCAGAGTTTAGTTTTAATTATTGATGGTAATAGCTCTCGGTACATTGGTAAACATCCTTTGGTGTATATTTTGTAAAAGTAATGAAGTCTCTGCGATGTGAAATTTCCCTTTCTGCCCCAGGCTAGTAGAGTTCTACTGAAGACCTAGGCAGCAACATAGAGTATGAGTGTGTTTGTGTGTGTGTGTGTGTGTGTGTGTGTGTGTGTATAAATTACCAAGCTCAAGGATCAGAAAGATAAGGCTGTTTTGTTTTTGAGATTTTTCAGAAATTATACTTG
The DNA here is from genome assembly GCF_900497805.2 of Vombatus ursinus. Classification (NCBI taxonomy): domain Eukaryota; kingdom Metazoa; phylum Chordata; class Mammalia; order Diprotodontia; family Vombatidae; genus Vombatus; species Vombatus ursinus. The sequence goes on along the minus strand of NW_020951957.1, from coordinate 12,297,985 downwards.
AAGGACCTTGAATCCCTAGCTTCTTTCAAGACTTAGCTCATGAGACTTTCCTTATCCTCCCAAGTATTAGTGCTCTTCCCCCCCCACCCCCATTCCCACTCCCTCAGTCTAAAAGGAATACTGATCTCATTAGACTTTTTGGCTGCCTTATCCCACTGATGTGACTCATCCTTAGCTGGAAGGCCACTGAAACCACAAGATCTTTTTCAAACGAACTAATTCTTTTTTTTTGGAACTGCTAATTCTGATGATTCAGTAATTAATATAGGTACATGAGACTCACCATGAAGGTTGCCTGTAGGCACCTTACTTCCACACTGCATGCCAAATAGCACAAGGAAGTACAGTCCCTTGCTGTCACAGAGAGTATAGGGACTCTTGGTTCAGGTGTGAGGTCAATCATTTCAACTAAGGTACTTGAGGTGAGAGTGTGAAGCTGGTTGAGGAAAATTTGTCACCAACAAATTAAAATAATTTAAGCACCTGTTACACCAGTCATGCTATATCTTATTCACCCACAAATAGCCCTGGGTGTAGTTAGGTTTCTTGAAAAAAAAATGGTAGCCACTGAAGAGCAATGAAGGAGCAATTCTTCAGAATATATAGATTTCTGGAAAGATAGGGAATAGCCTAGGAAAGGGCCCTAGGTATTTCATGCCCCCAATCAAGTATATATCACCAGGGACCTATTCCCTGAATGGTACAATTCCTGAGGTGTACAAATAATAGGAAAACATAGCACATCCCACCCCATCCCCAAAATATTCATAAACCATGACCCACAAATATGGCAACAGGATTCTAGGAATTCAGAGAATGCTATGGAAATTGTCCTCATACTGCTTGGAGCAAAAACAGACACTGCAGAAAGTTCCCTAAGACAAGTGTTAGCTGTTCATTCTTCCACGAGATCTCTTGTCTTCAGAAAAGAGATGCTCAGATGGAACTGAGAGTGTGAGAGGCACTGTCTGCTCAGAAGCAAGGGCAAGCTGCAGTCATGACCAGGAATTCTGACACTCAGGGCAAACTCAATAGGGGATGGATGGAAATGAAAAGGACAGGCCACCAGATTAGGTACAGTGAGGTCAAGCTGGGAAACCCCATGGAGAAGGTAGAGAAGGGTGAGGAGGTGATGGGGATATGAATGAGTCGGAGCAGGATCCTCATAGTATCATATTACACAGGCCAAGGCACTAAGCTTAGAAGGAAGTATACCCCACCAGGGGTGGGGAACCCGAGGCCACGTGCGGCCCTTTAGGTCTTCAAGTGCAGCCCTTGAATAGGTTTTGTTCTGTGAAGTTTGGATTCAGTCAAAGGGTCTCATTTGAGGACCTAGAGGACCACACGTGGCCTTGAGGCTGCAGGTTCCCCAACCCTACTTTAAGTGCCGGGCACTTCTGATTTCTGATACCTTCCTTTCAGTGTTCTCTCACTTGCAATATTGTAGTTATCCTGTATATTTTTTTCTGGTTCTTCTTTTCAATATATTTTGGCCAGTCTCCAAGAAGAGTAACTTATGGCCGTCCTGAATAGAGCTATAGCAGTTCATATTCCTATGGCACTTTAAGATTTATAACCTAAAATAACTACACTTGTGGGGAAGGAAGTTTATTAGTATCATATTACAAATAAGGAAATGAAGCCTCCGAAAAGTGATAGGATTAAGCCCAGATCATGTAGCTAATAGACATCAGAGATGGGATTCATAGTCCAGCATCCTTTCCTCTACCGTACTCTAGGTCTTGTGAAAAGAGCACTTCAAGTTCATAGGATCAGAGAGGTCTAGAGCTAGAAAAGACCTCAGAAATTATCTAGTCCAATACCTTCATTTTTTAATAGGGATGGAAACTGAGGCCAGGGAGGTTAAGTAACTTGCCCAAATGGCAGTTGAACTCAGGTCTTCTAACTTCAGATTTAGTTCTGTTTCCAGCACTGTTGCCTTCCTAACCCAGGAGTGGTTAAGAGACTTGCTCAGGGCACACAGCTAGAAAGTGGTAGACACAAGATTTGAGCCCAGGTCTTCCTGACACCAAGCCTAGCATTCTTTCCACTATAATTCTTTCAGATACCACATATAAGGACCAATATAATACCAGTGGCTGTATTTTCGTACAGAAAAACCAAAGCATATGGAAAGAAGACCAAAACAGGGGGAAAACTTTTTACCCTACCTTCTTCTCTTACAGGCATTTTTCATACAGCAATCCCTGATCCTTTTCTTGTTTTCATTCAAGCCCTAGGTCTTTATTTTTCTTTCTCTTCTCTTTCCCACCAACTCTGCTCCCCAACTCCAATTTTTTTTGGTTTTGAGATTCAGTCTTTTACACTGATTCCCAGTCCCTTCCTCCATACATTAGGATTTATATAATTTACTTTCCACATTCAGGGAAGAATTATATTTATTGACATATACTAGAGCAGCATGGTTCTTAGTTTCTATGTGCTCATGTAGATTCTCTCTCCACCTCCCCAGTCTATCCCCCAGGCTCACCCCTAATGCCCCTTTGCTAAATTCCACCACCCCTCTTTTTATCTCCCTTCTTTCCTTTCCCTTGAATTTCTATACTTGGTTCTCCCTCCAGTTCTATGGCTCTTTCTTTCCTGCTTCTGTCCCCCACAGTGCATATAACACCCATGAAAGGATTAAGTTACAGAAAGCTCTCAGTGTAAGGTCAACCAGGAGAGGGTGCTGTGATGGTAAAAGGCTTCCATAGTAACTGGCCTTTATGAGGTAGGGTTGTGTCCTGGAGAATTTACTGGGCAAAGCCTCTGAAACTTTCTTTGTTTTGCTCACACAAAACCTCGTAATGCTCCTAAGTCAGGAATGTGTTTGTAGTCCTTCTCATACATGAGAAGAAACTATCATCCAGTTTGACATCAAGGAAGGAATTTGGGGAGGAGGCAGAATAAGATAACAAACAACCAGTTTCACTGGTCAGAATCAGTGTGGGACTTAAATGAAACAACAATCTCAGCTCATTGGAGAAAGGTTGTGCACCACTAGGCATAAGACCCACTTCTAGATGAGAAGTGTGGGCTAGAACTAATTCTATAGAAAAAGAGAAACGTGAAATGAGTGATTATACATATATATATATAGAGAGAGAGAGAGAGAGAGAGATATGGTGTGTGTATATAGATATAGTGTATATATGTGTGTACCTATGTATATGTGTATATATATGTGTGTACATATGTGTGTGTGTGTGAAACATTATATGTTTCAAGGAATGGATCCCTTCTCTCTCTCCTCCCTCTCAAAAAAAAAAAAAACAAACATTTTGGTGTAAGGATTTTGCCCTGCTCAAAAGACCCTGGATTTAGTGTTCAATGGAAAATAACTCCCTAAAACTTTTAGCTGAAGAAGATTTTTTTAAGAACCTGGACAGCTTGGGAAAGTTAATAGAACTTAATCCACAACTCGGAGACCTTCCACCCTCATCTTCAGGTTATTGGTAGCAAAGAACCAATGAGAAGTCAAAAGGTATAGGTGTCCACCAAGGAAAGAACATTATTCTTATATAGTTTGAGATTTTCAGATTCTGGACAGTGGCCATTACACCGAATTTGACCTAAACTTTGTTGGCTTTTTTGTGTGCAGGAAAATGAATTTAAAATGAGTGGACTCCCTCCATCATTAAACAATGGTACTGGAAGGTTGGATCTCCAGTTCTAGGAGTATACCTGAGCCTGACTTTTCTCCTAACACTGTAGCTCATGAGTCCCTACTGGTGTGTTTCCCATAAGCAATAAGCCAGTAGACTCAGTTAGCCCTTAGAAAAGTTATTTACTCGAACAAATGGCAAAAACAGTAGTTGCAATGCATTATCCCACAAAGCTGGGATGCCTTCTCCAACAAATATGCACATAGCCTTCATGAGAGTGGGATGGGGAGTAGGCACCAACAGTGGTAGTGTGGCATATGTGTAGGGATTGCATGTGACTAAGACAATTCACAACTCCAGAGCTACAAGACCTCAATATCATTTTTACCCCTGGAGAGTCTTCATGAAGCTTACAGCAAAGCAAGTTATCAGCGATGGATGAGTTGCTCCACTTCTAAGCAGAGCTGTCCCTGTAGGACACAATTTCAGCTGGATAGGTGACTCAGCTGGGCTTGCTCCTTGCAGGGTACAGTGTCTTAGCTTGATAAACTGATCTTCTGCTGTTCTATGTTAGGCAAATCACTTGGCTGGGAAAGTCAAGTCACTTGGCTGAAATGTTGGTTCTTCACAGGATACTGGATTTAGTGAATCCACTGAGCTCCCGAGGCTCACTTTTCAATGGGTAGCCATAGTCTCCATCACCTCCAGTCTTGGCTTAGCTGGGTTTTACTCTGCTCTTTCAGCTGGAGAACTATTATGCTCCATCACAATGGACAGAGAGCTTTACTGTAAGGTTGGCAATCACCTCCCAGACAAGAAGCAAGAGAGGTAAAACCCTTCCTGTTCAACAGTTCTTTAGGTTCACAGATTGGTACTCTGTATGTGGACCTCCACCACCCTTATTAATGGTGACCAACCACTTATGTCTCGAAAACTGCTGTTTTAACTCTATACAAATGAGTGTCTGGGGACAAAAGTATTGATGTAATGTGTGCTCTGGGGGAAAAAAAGTATTGATGTAACGTGTGCTCTGGGGCAAATTGATTATCTTTTCTGGACTTTTCATATGCAGCTGAGTTATTAAAAGCCTCCAACCCCTTCTTGGAAAGGTAGGTAGATAGAATGCCAGGCAAGTCACTTAAACCTGTTTGCCTCTGGGGCAGCTAGGTGGTACAGTGGATAGAGCACTGGGTTTGGAATCAGGAAGATTTATCTTTATGAGTCCAAATCCTGTCTCAAACACTTACTAGCTGTGTGACCCTAGGCAAGTCACTTAACTGTATTTACCTCAGTTTCCTCATCTGTAAAATGAGCTGAAAAAGGAAATGACAAACTATTCCAGTATCTCTGCCAAAAAAACCCCAAATGGGGTCATGAAGCGTCTGACAGGACTGAACAACAACTTCTTCTTAGGTGCTGGAACACTTCATTTACACCTGAAAGGGCCTTACCTTTACGTTTCTCTGACTGCCTCTTCCCCTTTCCACCTTTAACTAGGCTGAAATATAAGCCAGCACATCTTTATACTAGTAATGGCACCAGACTGTAAGATGCTTTGATGGTACCAAAGATCTGTGATCTCACCACTATAGTTATTTTCTCCAATAAGGAGGTCACAATCCTGCCATATGTTCTCATTCTGATTTACTCTTGTCCATATCACTGAGCTTTCTGTAAACATGTTTTCCTACCACTTTTCACTATTGTTTTATAAGGCAATATAGCTCATAATCTTCCACCATCCTTCTCCATAAAATTCATAAAATAGTTTATAACTTAAACCAGGGTTGTCTTTAGCTGTCATATCTCTCTGCCCGGTGAGTAAATCAGGTGTTGACTGGAGGAAGCTCCATCTATTTTAGAGCCTTTTGGTCTCCTTATTGTGACAATGATGTCTTCTAATTGTAGCTAAGTCTCCTTTCTGAGGACAAGACTAGCTAGGCAGGGAGAGTTATAAGCTGGACCAATAGACCCAGTACCAGTAGGCGGGTCACTAGGCAATACTTGTTATTGTTCAGTCAGTTTCAGTCATATCTGACTCTTTGTGACCCCATTTGGGGTTTTCTTGGCAGAGATACTGGAGTGGTCTGTCATTTCCTTCTCCAGCTCATTTTAGAGATGAGAAAACTAAGGCAACAGGATTAAGGGACTTGGCCAGGGTCACACAGCTAGTTTCTGAAACAGGATTTTAACTTAGGTCTTCCTGACTCCATGCCTGGCATTCTATCCACTGTGCTACCATTAGGTAATACAGTTTATGGTAAATGTAACTCATGAAACAGAAATGCAAAATGACTTCCAGTTCTGTGAGTGTGAATTATATCAATATTGGTATTCTCGCTGTAGGCAGCTGGTGGATAGAGTCAGATTTGGAGGCAGGAATATATATATAGGACATAATAAGACACTAATAATACATATAGTATAATATGCATATACACAATACATATAATAACACACATAATAATACTTATAGGACATAATGGGATATCAACTAGCTTTGTCATTTTAACCTATCTGCCTCAATTACCTCATCTGTAAAGTGGAGATAATAATAATGCCTACCTCCTAGGGTTTCTGTGAGGATCAAATTAAAAAGAAATATCATATGTGTGTGTGTGTGTGTGTGTGTGTGTGTGTGTGTGTATTTACCTTTGCAAACCGTAAAGCTCTATGTAACTGCTAGCTATTATTCTTATAAATGTAGTTAGATGACAATAAATAGAAGTTGCAGTTAAATGGAAGTGATAGGGTTATGGGACCTGGACCCCTAAAAGGAAAAGGCCATGTCTCTAGAAACAACCCAACTGAATTTTCCCATACATTCCAGCAGCCCAGATCACTGGCCCACACCTGACTACTCGATCACCTAATTAGCCTACTTGATATTCCTTTCACTGTTGCACCTGGCCCACCCCAAACTACTTACCACTCTTTAATCCCATCCAGATCCTTTCACTGTCTCTTTTGTATATAAGCATCAATCTCACCCCCAAGTAAGTTGCAGGTTCACTGGAAACCCTGCCTTCTACTATTGGCATTATAATAAACTTTGTCACTTGACTGGAAGAAGGTTGGAGGGCATGAATTTATTCCAGGTGGATACTGCCCTGTACCCTGACATTTCAGAGTTTCCAGCAACCCCAAACTATATCAGAAGGAGAGATCACAGATTCCTGGAAAGTCAGTATAAGGCTGAATTTTAAAAATCTATTTTCAGAACAAATTAATTTTGACCCTAAGAGTCACTTTGTGACAAGGAAAAGATTCTCTGCTATCAATAAATAGGTGCTATTTCCTTTGACCTAGTCTGGTAATGGTACTATAAGGAAGTCTATCTAAAACCAAGAGACTCCCATAGTATGGGTTGCAATAAGGCTAGCCTAGTCTGGGTGTACAGTTTGCAGCGGTAATAGTTCTAGTAATAAAGGCCCAAAACAACAAAAACAAGCATCTTTTAAATACCTATTAAGGGAAGAGGACTGGGCTAGCCAGGGGGGAAGAAATGAAGTTTAGATAAGATCTCTAAGGGCAATCCTTACCCTTAGGGTGCTCACAATCTAGGAGAGTAATAAAATAACCATATAGATACTACAGTGTTTGATGTTACATACTAAGTTATTAGAGCTTTAGTAAACAAATTTGGAGGTGAGGTTTGAAGGGAAAAGTCTTCGATGACTAAGGAAGGCACCTAAAGGGGAAGGCACCAGAGTAAGGCTCCTTAGAGGTAGAGGCATTTGAGTTTGCCTTTAAAATAATTAGATTATACATGTATTGATTATGTACACATAATGAAGATGGGCAGGCAAGGCATTCCAAACACATGGGACCCATGGCCTAAGCAAGAAGCCAGGAGACATGAGAATAAGAATGGAGTGTGGGCATTGAGGCAGGGGCCAGAGAGCTCCAGGTTGTCTGAAATCTAGAAGGTATGGAGGGAAGTAAATGAAATAAGATTGGAAAAGTATGTGGGGTGTGGAGGGCCTTCAATTCCAGGGGAGTTTGAACTTTTCTTAGCAAGCACTAGAGAGTCACTGAAGATTTTTTTTTAGCAATGATATTGATGAGGATGAGATCTGGACCCCAAAAAGGAAAAACCCTGGACTTTCCCACTTGGCCAAATCTATGGGGTTCACCTGAGGCTATAATCCCATCAATGGGCCTATCATTCTGGCTAGCCCAATCTTCCAATTCTCTGTTACCCTTAAACTCGCCTAGCCCTCCATTGTCTTACCTCCCTTAGTCATTTCCCACCCTTAATCCTAATTAGGCTCCATTCTCCCTTGGCCACGTGGTTCAGGTCCTAGGCTTTCTGTTCACCCCAGCTTACTGGCCACTGCCATCCAGATCACCCCAAACTACTTAGCCACTCCTAGATCCGTCCTACAATCTTTCTGTATATAAGGTCCATCCTGTCTCTACTAAGGTGCTCAGATTCTTATAATCTAGCCACTGCTCAGATTCTTAAAATCTAGCCAATAGATCACTGATGTTCAGACTCCTTAAGAGTCTGCCCAATGTGATGGATGTTCTAATAGATCTTGTCTTTGGCTGAAGGAAGGCTTGGGTTGAATTCTTTCAGGTAGGACCCATGTGTTGTGATTTTGGGGTCCCAGCACCCCTAAACCCCTAAACCTCAACAATATGATCAGATCAAGACCTAAGAAAGATTATTCTGGCAGTAGTAAGAGAATAATGGAGACAGCTAGGTGGCTCAGTGAACAGAGTGCTGGGCCTGGAGTCAGGAAGACCTAAGTTCAAAACCCAACCTCAGATACATTGCTCTAATAGGGTGGGGACTAGCCTGGGGCTGTCAAGCAAGAAGAAGGGGTAAAAGCAATCAGGAGCCAGTAAGCTTCAGCATCTGAAGGAACAAAGGTACCAAACTAGGTAGAAATAATGTAGAAGACAGCTAGTGTGAGAACGTTGGGCAAAAGAAGGTCAAAGAGGATGGCATCTTTGTGGAGAGAATTTGTTTATAACTTTTCTGTGAGGACACTAATAGTAAGACTGTGCATCTAAGAAGGGCTCTTGAGACAATTAGTCAAGTGAGAGAAAGCTGGAGGCATTGCTGGAATGGAAAAGCCAGCAGATAGATTGGCTGGAGGAGGAATCAGTGGAGTCAGAGATTAAATCCAGATTTTTGGTGGCTGCCTTTAAGGAGGAGCTAGAGGCCAGCTGATGTTCCCCAGGTCCCAAATTAACCCTTCTAGAGTCTGTGGGTAAAAAAGCAACTGGGAGCCATTTGCTTGTTCCTGGTAGAAGTGGCTAAAAGGAAAGTCTTAATCTAAATAGCTGAACTTCACCTGGAATGCCTGGGTTTGGAACAGACTTGTAAACTAGTTAAGATTTTTCTGGGGTCTGGGAAGAGACATAGTAGCTAGCCCTCAAGGTAGTTGTTTCAATTTATTGGGTTTTATTCCTTTTAATGAGTCAAGCTGTCAAAGGGTCAAAGCAGGCTTGTGAGATCGATTCCATTCTGACACACCCATGTGATTAGAATTCATTGAGTGCAAATAGAAAGGGAAGAGGGCAGAATCTTCCTTTGGGTGGAGACTGAACCAGCAGACTAATTGGATAAATCTGTTGACATCGTTGGACTAACCAGATGAACCCTTCTACTCCCAAAGAGTTTGGAGTTAATATAGAGATAATCAAGCATAGAGTGGTTGGTGTTTCCCACAGTAATGAGTAGAGAATACATAACTGTCAGGATGAGCATGGGACTGTCAGATCCTGGCCTGAGTCTGCTTGGACAGAAGTGCCCCATGTGGTTAAAAAGAAAATTGGAGATGAGGGCCTAGAGTCAGAAGATAGAGCCTAGAGATCTTAATTTGAGAACTGCTTGATATAGATATTCATTGAACCTAAGGAAGTAAATGAGATTGCCAAAAGAGAGTAAAAAGGAAGAAGATAAGATGGTCAGAGATAGACCCTTGAGAAATACTCAAGTTAAGAGATCAGGAAACATGGAAGGAGTCAAAGAAGGGTGAATTTAAGAAGTAGAAAAAGAACCTGGAAAGAATGGTGTCTCTGAAGTCAAGAGAAGAGAAAATATCCAGAAGGAAGGCATTGTCAAGTGTCAAAAACTACATTGGGTACAGCAATTAAATATAATTAATAACCTCAGAGAAAACAGTTTCAATAGAGCACTAATGGAAGGAAGGCTAGTTGCAAGAGACTAAGGAGAAAATGAGTGATAAACTAGAATGAATGTGTATAGACAACTTTTCTAAAGAAGTTTAGCTATGAAGGTGAAAGAAATGGTATCACAGCTGATGGACTAGAAGAATCAAGGGAGGCTTCTTCTTTTTTAGGACTGATAGGACCGAGGAGATCTGAATATATTTTATACAATTGGGAGGGAGCCAGTGAATGGCAAGGGAGAAGTTGAAGATGCATGAAAGTGGAAATAAGTAGAGACAAAGCAATCCTGAAGAAAGCAGGAGGGGAGGGGATTAAAGGCTCAGGTAGAGGGTTTAGTCTTAATAAACAGCAGGGCTGTCTCTTCTGTGACTGGAAAAAAGGAAGCAGGATATCATTAATGACAAAATGGTCAGCTGTCACAGTGTAACAAACCAGCAGAAGTCAGAGGCACCAGGAGTGTCTAAAATTTAAAAGTATTGCAATCCAAAAATCAAAAAAGGAAAATAGGGTTTAAGGTCAATCAAGAAGCAATGAAAGTCAATTAAATTAAATGCAACAAAAATAATTAAGGTCTACTGTGTGCCAGTGTAGTACAAAGATTAAAAAAGAAACAATCCCTGCCCCCAACGACATTATATTCTTCAAGGAATCATGAAGACAGGAGATGAATACCCAAAAAAGTAAATATAAGGTAACTTTCAGAGGGAGAGATAAAACTAACAACTGAGGAGAATCAAGGAAGGTTTCATGGATGATGTAGCACCTACTATGTGCCAGACACTGTGATAAGTGTTTTGCAAGTATTATCTCATTGGATTCCTACAACAATCCTAGGAGGTAGGTGCTGTTATTATCTTATCTTTATTTTACAGATAAGACAGATTAAGTAACTTGCCCATGGTCACCAGCTACTGTCTGAGGCTGAATTTGAACTCAGGTCTTCTTAACTCCAGGCCTGGTGCTCTATCCACTGTATCCCAATACTTAAGGAATGACTTGTGCAAATTCATAGAAACAGAATATAGATCAAAGAGTTCTGAGAACAATTAATAATCCTTTTAGACCTAAAATATAGAGTATATAAAACAGATTAAGTGGAAACAAGATTGGTGAAGAAGTTTGTGTCCAAACAGGTTTGATGTTATATAAAGAGAATATTTCTGATATGCCTCATTCATTGCTTTGACTGTGCCAATGTCCCTTCTAGTTCTTTTGAGTTGGAGACTAACACTATTGCTTGCCCCTTGATCATCAAAATGAGCTTCAGCTCTGGACAGCTCCCTGCTCCAGTTAGCATTTCCTGCTGGGGAAACAAGCCATGTTTGCACAGCATCAGACAAAGTACTTTGTCTTGTAATGAGTCTGGAAGGGATAATTCACATTGTAAGATACTAAACAAAAAATTCATTCCCACCCTCCAATAATTACATAAGTCAAGTTTTTCTGGGGAGAGATTGTTTTCATTCATATTTTTACCTTAAAGAAATGAGTTTTATTTTTAAAATGTATTATTTATAGATATTTTTGTAACTTTGTCACAATCTTGGAAACTAATTTTTTTAATTTAGGAAAAATAATAGAAACTGTTATTCAATACCACTAGAATTAAACCCAAACCAGAGTCAACTTTCATTATGTTTTCATTTCTTCTTTATTTATAATTAGGTACTAAGAGTAGATTTTTGGATGATGGATTCATCGGTGTCAGCATCCATTATCAGAAAGGGAGCACGGTATAGTGAACAGAATACTGGACCTGGAGCTGGGAAACCCAATTTCTTAACCAAACTTAGAGTCTTACTAGTTACGTAACTCTTGGCAAATCACTTCACCTCTCTGGGCCTCAGTTTCCTAATCTGTAAGAGAAGGACAATATAATATTAACACCTAGATCGCAGGATTGTTGAGAGAATCAGATGGAACAATGTATGTGGAGCACTTTTAAGCACTACAAAAATAATGACGATGATGATGATGATGATGATGATGATATCTTGACTACTGGCAATTTTTGCTTTCTTTTTTCTTTAAACTTTGCAATTTTATTCAACTAATAACCATCATTGATACCAAAAGTGGGCTAAAACAATGTATATAATATATGTGTATGGATATGTGTATATATGATCATGGGTCTGAACTAAATGTGTATATATGTATGTATATATATATTTTATACACACCATGTGAAAAAATGTGTGTGTGTGCATATGGTTCAGACCCATGATCCCATATCCACATGGGGAATCCCTTCCATAGAAGTCCATTCAACAAATGAAGATCAGAGATTTGTTTGCAATTTCTAGTCTAAAAAATTGTCTTGGACTCTGAAAGGTTAAGCAATTTGCCTTTGCTCATACAACCAGTATTTTTAGAGACAGGATTCAAATTCATGTCTTCCTGACTCTAAGTTCAGCCTTCTATCTATTATGCTATGCTGCCCTTCATGAATATAGACACTGATTATTTTACATGTTCTCAGCAGAAACTGACTTACCATACATTATTAAGCAACTTCTGTGTTTGATTATAGGCCAATAATAAGCTGACCAATAAAAATAGCAGAATATATTGTTTGGCTACATGAGCTTATCTATGGTTACAACTCCCACTCCCAAACCCCAAGAAACCCTTGGTATGCTTTGTAAAACTCTAGGATTTTATGGCGCACAGAGGAAATATTGGAATAGTAGATTTTAAAAAGACTTTTCAAACTATGTTCTTTTATCTCACAATAACTACAAGATAAAAAGTACAAGTGATTCTATTCACATTTACAGATGAGAAAACTGAGGCATAGACAGATTCATGAAACCATAGAGCTGGGAGGGACCTCAAACATTTTTCAGATGAAGAAAGTAAGACCCAGAAGTTGTGACTTGCTCCAGGCAACAGAAGTAATAAGTGGTAGAGCTAAGATTTGACCCCAGGTCTCCTGACTTCAAGTCCAGTGATTATTCCACTGTACCAGCCTGCAGGAGTATGAAATCTGCATTCTATTCACTTGCTAGTGAACATAGGACACATATTAAATAGTTTGTTAAATGTTCAAGGTCACATAGTTCATTAATGAAGGGAAGAGTTGAAAATAGAACCTAGGTCTCTTAATTCCTAGTCCAGTGCTCTTACCACTAGAATGTGATACTTGGTCTACTGATGCCCTCGGTTTGAATACCTGGCTACTTGTTGATCCCCAGTTCACATTGAGGGGGCTGGCAATCAGGATTAAGTGACTTGCCTAGGGTAAGTCTTACATATTTGCATATCTGGTAAGTGTCTGAGGTCAGATTTGAACTCGGGTCCTCCTGACTCCAGGGCTGGTGCTCTGTCCACTGTACCACCTAGCTACCCCAAAAATGCCTTTAAAAAAAGTAGTGAGAATCTTAGTTTCCCTTAGATGAAAATTATCCCATAATTCATATAAGGTTTTTCAATCTGGGGCTTCCAGATCAATATTAGGAAAAGGAGTCATGGAAATGTAGTCATAGCAGAACAGGAAAAGATAGTCATGTAGGATGAAGAGGTGTCTTTGCCAGTTCTAGCCAGGGCCTTCTCTTGTTCTTTCCTCCATCTCCATAAAATCATAGTGTCCTCTGGATGACCCAGAAATATTGGAATTCCCATCTGAGAATAGGGGAATGGCTGAACAAGTTGTGGTATATGAATATAATGCAATACTACTGTGCTATAAGAAATGATAAACAGGCTGACTTCAGAAAAACCTAGGAAGACTTGTATGATCTGATGCTGAATGAAGTGAGCAGAACCAGGAGAACGTTGTACACAATAACAGTCACGTTGTGTGATGACTAATATTGATAAACTTAACCCTTCTCAGCAATACAAGGATCTAAGACATCTCCAAAGACCCCATGATGGAAAATACTATCCACATCCAAAGAAGGAACTATGGAATTTGAATGCAGATCAAAGCATACTATTTGCTATTTCTTTTCTTCTGCTGTGTTTTGTTTCCTCTTTCTGGTAGTTCCTCCTATTGGTTCTAATTCTTACTTACAGTATCACTAATGTGAAAATATGTTTAATAGGAATGTATATGTATAGCCTATATCAGATTGCGTGCCGTCTTGGCGAGGGAGGTGGGGAGGGAGGGGGAGAAAAATTTAAAACTCAAAAGCTTATGGAAGTGATTGTTGATAATTCAAAATAAATTAATAAAAGAAAAAAGAATAGCAATTCAGTCCAAGTGGTTGAATGGGGAGCTGGTGGGTCTTCAGATCATGGAAACATTTGGGGGAGGGCTGATTCTCATTCACATGATTTGTCAATTTTTTTGTCCATTCAATTTGATTCCACAAGCATTTATTAAGTACCAATAATTTATTGTGATAGGTACCAAGGATACAAAGGTAACAATGAAAAATAGCCCTTGCCCTCAGAGAGCTTACAATCATTGGAGTTCTTCCTCTCACTAATTTTACCTACTCTCCCTGCTTCTTCTTCTTCCAGCCTTCATTATATTCTGTTCTTTATGCCTATTTCTTTTTATCTCCTCTTGTGCACCTTTTCCCTTCAACTCCTAAATTTTGTTTCATTTTCTTCTACTTTTTTTTATCCATTTGTAAAGTTCTCCTATGATTTTGCAAATATTCTAGCTCTAATTCAAATTTCTATTATCTGTTTAGAAAGGTAATTATAGGCAAAGGAGAAAGTGCAAGTAAAAGTGCCTGGCACATAGAAGGTGCCTTAATAAGTGCTTGTTAACTTGGAGACAAGAAAGCATGAAGTATGAGTTGTCCAGTTTGGCTGGAGGATTGCAGGCATTACGTGACCCCGATGTAGGTCCTTCTTACCCTTCCAGTTCCTATTTGTGTATTGTTTTCACCTATTAGATTGTAAGTTCTTTGAAGGTAGGGGCTGTCTTTCTTTTTGCTTGTATTTGTATCCCCAGAATATAGAATAGAGCCTAGCACAAAGTAAGATAAATGCCTGGGAGATCAGACAGGAAAGGTAGTTTGAGGCTAGATTGAGAAGAGCCTTGAGTGTCATACTAAGAGGTTTGAACTTTATTCCATAGACAATGGGGAAACCATCAAAGGAGTGTGTGTGTGTGTGTGTGTGTGTGTGTGTGTCTGTGTGTGTGTAAAAATTGATGGGGCTATAGTTGTAATGTTTAGTATGGAGATGAAGGGGGAAAGCTGGAGAGAGGGAATAGTTAAAAGTTCAGTACAAGAGGCTAGGCTAGGCATGAGATAAACTATTTTCCATTCCTCCTGATACCCAATGCATTTTGCCTTCTTGTCATCACTCATATCATTGTCTATAACTATAATACTGGGAATGGAAAGTTGGGAGAGACATCATCTTTTTTCCCCCTTAGCATAGGACTTAATGTTAAGTTTAAATGACCCTTCCTTCCCCCCACTTGCCTTATATTCAGAGGTATAATAAAATGAAAGATATATATGTGTGCATATATGCATAAATACATACATATATATGAAGAATTTAATAAAAGTTAAGAGTTTTCCCAAAACAAAAGAAACAATAACTAACAGTGAGACACAAAGTTTGTCTTCCCTACTTAAAATCAAAACTCCCCCAGTTCTGAACACACATTATAGCATCTTTAACATACAATTCTTTGGGTGATGGATTTGGATAATTCTGACCCTTTGTGGCTTATCTGTCTAAATTCCATTCCAAATTAAATTCTGTCCTACCCAGCCAATAAAATGACCACTTCACCTTAATGATTCACCTTTGCTAATATGTCATTCATATTTCACTGCTATGCTGCTAGGCTAAAATTTAATTTCTCAAAATTCAATTTTGTGCATCTTTTTCAAAAGGGCTATATCTTCTTTCCCAGTAGACCCCTTCTGGTGTTTATGCCATAGTGATTCAGTTTTAGCAGATAATATATGATTTTATTTAGCCTGCTTTGCATAAAATAGCTTCTTTGAAAACTATTTTCAAATTGTCCTTTGTGTGCTACTGTCACAATTGGACATTATGTGACTTGTTTTTAAAGACTTTTTCATCAGCCACTAATATTTATTGGCATCCTTATGGATGTGTGAGATTGTAGGAGGCAACTGGAGAATTCAGTTAATGTTAAATGAAACAAACAACTAAAAAAAAATTCCTGATGTCTGTCATCTTGAATTTTGTCTTAGGATACTAGAAGTTTAGAATTAGAAGGAACCTAAGTAGTGATCTAGTTCAATTCATATCTGAAGCATAAATTCCTTCTCACAAAAACCTCAACCAGAGGTCATCAAGTATCTGCTTGATAACTCCTAGACACAAATGATTCACTTCCTAGAAAAGCAGCGCATTTCGTATTTTGAAAACGCTATTGTAAGGAAATTCTTCCTACCAATGCTCATCTAAGTCTCTTCTGTTTTATGATCTGTCACCTGAATCTAAGGGGAAGAAAAACCATGCAGAGTCGGAGTGTCTTGTGCGGGAAGCTCTCCTAGCTATCCCTTACTTTCCATTCCCAACACTCGAGGCATGGACAATAAGGTAAGACAGCCGAAGTAACCTGAGCATTATGAAGAATGGCCAGTGGTCCAGGTTGGCAGGAACATAACATACCCAGAAGAGAGTAGAAAGAGATAGGGAGAGTCCAGATTTTAGAAAGCCCTCAATGGTAGTCAAGAAAGGAGTCACTGAAGAGTTTTGAGTGAAGCAACGTGATCAGATATGTATGTAAGGGTGATTGATTATTCTGAGAGTGCTGTGCAGGATCCCCTTCCCATGCTCTATAGTCCAAACTGTCCTCTCTGCTCCTCACATACAACACTCCATCTCCATCTCCCATCTTCATACCTTTCATTGTCCATCTCTCCCTCATAATTAGAATACAGTCCTACCTTACCTTTTTTTCATAGGATCCCAGATCCCTTTCAAGACTCAGCCTAAGCACACACTTCTTTTTTTTATTATTACTTCAAAAAAATTTTCCAGTTACATGTAAAAACAATTTTTAACATTCATTTTTTTAAATTGAGTTCCAAATTCTCTCCCTTCCTTCCTCCTCTCACCCTTCCCTGAGATGGTAAGCAATTTGATATAGGTTATACATGCTAAGCACTAACTTCTACAAGAAGCTTTTCCTGATCCCCTCAGCTAAGGGGTGGTTCCCTGCCTTATCCTTAACTAACTTGTATTTCTCTTGTATTTGTTCTGAATATGCTTACGGATATTCAAGTGTGGCACTACTTCCCAATTTCCCACTAGCCTTTGCAAGTTAGATCCCCAGAGGCTAACTGATTACTTCTCCCCTCAGGGCCCTAGGGGTAACCCTAAGGGAATGGGAGTTGCTAGTGCTATTGTTCATGAGCTTCCATCTGGTATACTCCCAGTTGATTATTAGACAGATTTAATTAGCTTTTAGAAAGGTTATTTACTAATGGGATACAGTAAGAACCGAGCACCTAGGTGGCTCAGTGGATAGAGAGCTGGGCCTGGAGTCAGAGAGACCTGAATTTAAATCTGACCTCAGACACTCACTTGTTGTGTGACCCTGTACTAGTCACTTAACCTCTGTTTGCCTTAATCCATCGGAGAAGGAAATGGCAAACCACTCCATTTCTTTGCCAAGAAAACCCCATACGGGATCATGAAGAGTTGGACACAACTGAAAGACAAATAGTAAGAACAGTTGGTACAAAAACATCACCCCCACAAAAAACAAACAAACCTGGGACAAAGTCTCCCACGAGTACACATAGAATTCTTGAGAAAAATGGGCCCAAATGTAGAGTATGATGGCATTGATACATATAGAGAACATGTATGGAGAAGACATCCTCTTTTGGTCTTCATACCATAGGACTTTGCTAACTGTAAATGGCCCTTCCTTCCCCCATCATATTCAGGTAGTATATGATAAAATTAATTAATTAGATAAATAGATAGATATTTTATAATTAGTTTTGAGAAAACTCACAATGCTTGGTTACTAGAATTCCTTTCTTGAATCCAGAGACAGCATTCTTTTATAGTTTTTAAAGCTGTTTCCTTCCTTAAGTGGCTATGTTTTGCATTACTCTCTGCTCGTCTGTCCTTGGTGTATCTTTCTCTACTCCAGGTTGGATTTGTTGTCTCTTACTGGCCCATTCTTTCCAATGGCAAGGTCAGTGGTAGGGACAAGGGGAAAGGAAGTATAGCACTTCCTCCCACATACTTCCAAGCCCTGGGATATAGGCACAATGGCCTGCCTTTTCAAGGTGCTCCTGAGCTTGGAGGTTCCCAAAGCTGGACTGATTCACTGCTGGATTGCATGCATATCAACTAGCTTGCATCATTAAATGAAGGCCTAGAGGTGAGTCCGATTCTTTCAGCCAATCACAAAATATTCCTTGGGTGACATCATCTGTTTTCATCCAAACACCCTTGTATTCCACTACTCCTAAATGGACCCAGGACTTATTTGCCCCTAGTTTACAGCTTTGATTGAGAAGTCTGGATCTTCTGTGTTTAATTGGTATGGTGAATGTAAATCTAAGTATACATCATTTCCCCCAATAGAATGTAAGCTTCTTAAAAGCAAAGACTATTTCTTTTTTTTTTCTTTTTCTTTATTTTTGTATCTCTCATTACATCATTTCTGGCAAAGAGTAGGTACTTAATTAATGCTGTTGGTTGGTTGATTGATTCTGAATGCCTAAATATCCTGTCTATTTTTTATGTTAAGCCTTGAGAATACTGATGCTGTATCTATGGAGCTCTCTTTGCCTGGTGTCCAGTACAGTATGTGATAACTGTTCATTCTTATCTGCCTGACAAATATGTTTGGATGACTCAATAGCAAATATTTAAGTTCCAAAAACATGCGACAGTACATTAACTACAACACAAAATAAACATGGAGAATACAAGGCCTACTGTGTACAAGGTGCCAGGGACATAAAGATAAGAAATGATAGATTTTCTGCCCTCTAATAACCTACATTCCAATAGAGGAAATAAGATGTATACAAAAAAAAAAGTATGCTACAAGGTATAATGTGATAGGGACAAAGAGAAATGCAAAGTATTCTAGGAAAATTTAAGGAGAGATTACTTTCAGATGGTGGGGATGAGAGAGAATCAGAAAAGAGCCCCATGGAGGAGGTGGCATCTGGGCTGGGTCTGAAGGTAAAATATTTTAAGAGGTGTAAATGTGGAGGAAATATATTCCAGGCCTAGGAAATGGGCCACATGACTACACTTTAAGGCTGGACAAACAACATACACTGAGAGCTCAGAGAAAGGAGAATCAATGGCATTTGATCAATTTTATTTTTATTTTCAGTTCCAGATTCTTTCCTTCCCTCTAGACCCTCCGTCACCCATTGAGAAGGCAGAAATACAATATCTATTATCCATATAAAGTCAGGCAAAGCATATTTTGGCATTAGCTATGAAGAGGTGATGTTTGAACAAGTTCTGGTAGGATGGTCAGTATTACAGCAGTCAAAGGTGAGGGAAGGGCACCCAGAGGTGGGAAAAGTACCAAATGTGTGTTCTTGGAACAGCAAATAGACCAGTTTGACTAGATCATAGCATAGGGAAGTTAGAGTAATATCAGATTAGCTGACAAAGGCAAATTGCTGCCAGTTTGAGGAGGGCCCTGAATGCCAGTACAAGGAATGGAATTCTATTTTGTAAACGATAGGGAGCCACCAAAGTGATCTTTAGGAAACAGGATAAGAAATGAACCTGGTATAGGGAACTCCCTCATGAAGAAACTCCCTCTGCCAATGCAAGTCAGCACCTTTTGTGCAATTCATAGCTTTAAACACTTGCTTAGAGTCCTGGGAGGTTAAATGATTGTTTGGGGTCACACAGCCACTAAGAATCTGAAGCAAAGCCTGAATCCCAGTCTTTCTGGCTTTAAGATTAGCCCTCTCCCTACTATGCTACATTTCCTTATCATCATAAACAATATTAATCTGGCAGAGGTATAAAGGAAGTATTGAAAAAGGGAAAGAGTGGAGGTGAGAAGACCTGCTAGGAGGCTCCTGTAATGGGTTATGTTACCTCTTATACTATACTGCTTGATGAAATCACTACTATTATAGAGGCATCAACAAACATCCCCTTTCCAAGTAACAGAGGCTTGCTGGCTTCAAGAGTAGACAGAGCAGGTAGTATGACTTGAGAAGCCCAAGAAGGAGTGTCTCCCTGCTCCCTGCAAATTCCCACCCTGCTATCTGTTTTAGTACTTGGAACCCTACCAGAGGAGATCAGTCCCCTTGAATTCTAAAAGCCCATGTCTCCTGCCTAATAGGCCTGATGAGATCTAGAGGTTAGGGGTCCTGGAATCCCAAAATCACAACACTCGGGTACTGCCCGAAAGAATTCAACGCAAGCCTTCTTTTAGCCAAAAACAAGGTTTATTGAAGATTCGCCATATTAGCCAAACTTTTAAGGAATCTGAGCATCTGTACGCTATTGGCTAGATTGTGAAAATCTGAGCAGTGGTTAGATTTTAGGAATCTGAGCAATGGCTAGATTATAAGAATCCCAGCATCTTAATGGAGATGAGATGGACCTTATATACAGAAAGACTATGGGAGGGATCTAGGAGTGGTCAAGTAGTCTACGATGTAATAGAACTCCAGGGGTGGCCAAGGGAGAATGGAGTCTAGATAGGATTAAGGATGGGAGACACAAAGGGGTCTAGGATAGGTTAAGGGTAACAGATTGGGCATAGCCACAATGAAAGGCCAGTTGATGGGATTATGGCCTCAGGGGAACGCCAGAGATTTGGCCATGTGGGAAAGTCCAGAGTTTTTCCTTTTTGGGGTCTAGATCCCATCCTCATCAGGCCAATGGGTCTGGAAGTATGTTGTGCCATTCAGGCCAAAAAAAAAAAAAACAAAACCAAAACCTACAATGGAGAACTCAATAAAGAAGGAAAGTTAAAAAACATCACAAAAATAAACAAATCCAGCAACTCTTGGGTTCTGCTTAGAGGCAGCTAACTGGTGCAGGGGATAGAGTATTAAACCTTAAGTCTGGAAGACTTGAGTAAGTCAGAAAGATCCCCGTAAAAATAATAGTGGTAAGACACTACCTCCTAAAACTATTTTGAGGGAAGTACCTTGTCAGCACTAGGATCATCAATTTCAAACTGGAAGAGAGTTTACAGGGCATCCTTGTTTTACAGAGGAAATAACTGAGGCCCATAGAGGGGAAGAGGTTTGCTCAGGCTTTACAAAGGTAGTCATTGACAGAGCCAGGACACGAGCTCAGGTCTTCTGATTTCAAAGCCCACTATCTTCTCAAGGCATCATGCTGCTCTAAAGCACTATGGAAATGTGAATTATTATCTCATTCGACCCTCACTCCCATCCTATATGAGGAACCTGAGGCTCACATAATATGGTAAAATTATCTTTCCAAGGATATATCAACCCCTGTCAAATATTCCTTTTAGCACAATATAAAAGTCATTTGCCCAAAATCACACAGCTAGTAGGTAACCAAGCCTAGAGGCAAACTTTAGTGTGATCCTAAGTATTTGAACATCTGTGGAGGACACCTGTATTAAAGCTTGATGGTTCTTGTAATCTTACTCATCTAGCCTCAGACCCCTTTCCCACCCCACCCCACTTCAAGGGAGATATGGGCTATGAAAGATGGGATGCACAATGTAGCGTGCACAATATAGAGTATGAGAGGGGATGGGGGAAGATTACACCCCATTCTAAATAAGAAGCCTGATGAAATTACTACTACTATACATGCTGATGAAAAGAGGCCATAACTCAATTTGGAATGAATGAATGAATGAATGAATGAATGAATGAATGAATGAATGAA
>NW_020951957.1:12225617-12276439 GCF_900497805.2 Vombatus ursinus | reverse complement strand
GAATGAATGAATGAATGAATGAATGAATGAATGAATGAATGAATGAATTTTATTAAGGGTTTATTATGTGTCAAACATTGTGCTAAGTGCTGGAGATACAAATAGAAAAATTCAGATTATCTCTGCTCTCAACTTCACCCTCTAACTAGGGGAGATAACACATGTAAAAAAGTTGGAGTATGGTAATATTAGCAGCTAGTCCTTCTCTCACTCTGAATGTGAAGACTGTGAACCCACATTCCCCATCCTCACCCCTCAAGGCCCTGGGGGCTTGGGCATGCAGAAGCATTTGGGCATGTGTGCACACACACATGCATATACACACACACATGCATACACACACACATTTCTGTTATGTGAATTGAAAAAGACAATTTAACCATATCTGCAATTATGTTCTTGTTCAGGCTCTTTCTCATGCCTGGATTGACCTCCTCACCCCCACCTTACCTTCAACTGCTGAATTGCTATCAGGCCAACTTCAAAGCCACCTCATCCAGGATCCTTCCTTCCCCCTCTTGATAAATCCCATCCCCAGCTCAGATTTCACTGAGTACTTAGTTTTGTAACTCTTTCATGTGCTCATTATGTGATCTAATCCCTCTCTTAAACAATAAACTACTTGAAGGCAGGGACTTTGTCTTGTGTAAACTTCAACTCTTAGGGCTCCTAGCCCAGGGTAGCAGATAGTAATCCAATTCCAAAGAATATGTGATCTCACTGATGTCAATGTTCCCTCCAAAAGTACAGAATGCAACACTCCTGTGCCTGTTTATTAATCAATCAATAAGTCAGTCATCAAGAAACATTTATTAAGTACCTCCCATGTGCCAGGAACAGAGGGATACAAAGAAAAGCAAAAGACAATCCTTGCCTGGAGGAGCTTACAATCTAACGGTGTAAGACCACATATAAAAAGAAGCCGAAAAGAGGGAAAAGAGGATACCCAGGTGGGGTATGGGGAGTGAATCATGATGAAGTCCAGGAGTGTAGCCAGATGGAAAATTATGATAAAGCTGCCCTGGGCCCCATCTTTAAGTGGATAATCTGGAAGGAACCCTCCTCTGTCTAGTTCTACCCTGTTCAACCAGAGGGAGGAAGGGGCTCCAGGGACAGGAAGTACTTAAGGGATGAGAGTTTCAGGGTCAGTGTGATCTTGCAAGATGATGAGATTCTGATGAAGTCTAAGAGTTCAGCTAGGTGGAAAATGATGAGAAGTATTTATTAAGGCACATCACCAGTCACTGTACTAGACACTGATGATACCAGTACAAAGAAAGAAATGTTGCCTACATATAGGACACTGGACCTGGAGCTAGGAAGACCTAGGTTCTTGGACATTTACTAGCTGTGTGACAAGTCTGTTCCTCAGTGTCCTCGTCTGTAAAATGAGGGACTTGGATCAATAACTTTTAAGGTACTTTCCAGCTTTATACCTATGAGTCTAAGATCTTTTGATCACAGGACATCTACCCAAAGTTCAAGGGGCTATCCTCCAGTTTTCTTGACACAGCATGGATGCCAGGGAACTACCTGACTGTTCCTCAATCTCTTTATGTGAGCATCTCAACTTTGTTTCCTGGTAAGGCCTCTCTGATACTATCTCCTACATCACTTTTCCCATACAGTTCCTTCTTTGTAATATGCCACAGCCAACTCATGAACAGCATGTTCTTTTGCTTTGCCCTTTGGGTGATTCTCAACTCAATTCATTAGAGACTGGGGTATTCTGCAACTCAGAAAAGAGCAGGGTTGTTAAATTTGTAATTTCCTAAAGACAATTCTGCCCACTTCTCTTCTCCTATTCTCTTCTAGACCCAACTCAAGCAAGTCTGTTAAGCCATACCTACTGAAGGACAAGTGCTGTAGGTTTTCCATCCAACTGCATAGCACACATAGTCTGGACAGGAGGTAGTGTTCACTCCCTCACTTTTTTCTATGTGAATAGTTAGGCCAAATTCTTTTGAGTGATTAAGGACCTCATTTAGGAGGCTCTGAAATACTCTTGATGTTAACAAATGTTATATTTCCCTTATAGCATTATAGTGAGGGTCAAATAATATATAATAAGAATAACTTATTTTATTTAATATACAATAAGAATACCTCACATTTCTGAAGTGTTCTAAGGCAGCAAGGTGCAGTGAAAAGACTGCTGGCTTGGAATTCAGAGGACCTGCTTTCAAATCCTGGCTTTGCTGATTACTCCCTTTGTAACCACGGGCAAAGCATCTTTCCTCTCTGGGCCTCAGTTTCTTCCTCTGTAAAATGAGAGTAGAAGGAACTCCGTAAATTGGAGTAGAAGGCCGGTAAAATCCCTGCCAGCTTGAATTCTCCGATCCTAAGGCTGACAAAGTACTTCCATCATGACAGCCTTGGCTCAAAATTCTTGCTATTTGATTTATAATCATGATTAATCACATGAGGCTCTCTCAGTTTTTTCAAAGTTTAGGTTTTCATAGTGGAAAGGATGCTGGACTTGGGGTCAGGAGGACCTAGGTTCAAACCTGACCCTAGATAAATTATTTCATTTACCTCATCTGTGAAGTGGGAATGATACTATGTACGATAGCTACCATACCTATCCCACAAGATAGTTGTGAGGATCAGATGAAATAATTAGTGTACACTGCTCTGCAAAACTGGAAGTCCTCTTTAATGTCAACTCTTTTTTAAAATTTTTTATTAATTTATTTTGATTTATCAACAATCACTTCCATATGCTTTTGCGTTTAAAATTTTTCTCCCCCTTCCTCCCCCCACCCTCCCCAAGATGGCACACAACCTGATTTAGGCTATACATTTACTAATGTCAACTCTTATTATCAACGTCATCATCCAAGTGGCAAAGTTTCTCATTGTTCATGAATCATTCTTTATCATACATGGCTCCAGTACGAGAAAACGTTCTGTTGCCTTTGACTTGCAACATTGCTGTTACGTCTTTTGGCACATAGTATTTACCCTTTGTTAGTACTTACCAGTTGTTTCAAAGTCTGAAGAATTGAAACTTTTTTTCATGGGGAGTAGAGGAGGGACTGGTTCTGTAATTTTGTTGTTTAGGGAAGTATGATAAGGAAAATCTTTCTGCCAATGCACATACAAACTTCTGCAACTGGGAGCTTTAGACATTTCTTAGAGGGTAAGTGACTTGGCCAGGGTCACTTAGCCAGTATGAGTCAGAGACAAGACTTGAGTCCAGGTTTTCCTAACTCCCAGGCCAACTCTCTAGTCACTATGTCATTCTGCCTTTGATTATGCAATGTATTAAAAACAGGTATGGGGGCATATTTCACTGGCAAGGTAACTTTCCCTAAGTCAGATTTCAGTGTCATCTTGGGCCCAGAACTGGCCTATTAGGAATGGTTAATGTTTCCCTCTTGGGTAACCTTGAAGCCAGTGAATATTATCCTTTTTGTGTGTGTTTACTTTTTATTAGCTGTAGAACCTTGCCAATTTTCTCTTGCTAATCTCTAAGTCCTATAATTATCACAAAAAAAGTACTCTAGCAAATGAACCCCACTTCTCAATGAAGATTTAATAGGAAGGAGAGCGATTTGGAAGGCTCGAGGGATTGTTAGAGCAGCTTTGCAAAACACACTGCAGAACACTGACGAACATGCTCTGTCAGAGTGAAAACAACTGCTATTGAAGGCATTAAGGATGGAAATCCCCTTCTCTCAATCAGTTCTCCCCTCCCCAACAATCACCCATTTACTTAATAATTTGGTATGTACTTTGCAATGGTGGCTGGAAGTGGGACTCTGAGGTATATGACATGGTATTGGGGAGTTGCTGAAAGAAATCTAGTTTAAGTGTAGCAGTGTAGTGTAGTGGAAAGGGCTCTAGATTTAGTCAGAAGTTCTGAGTTTGAATCCTGGTTCTACCACTCCTGTATGACCTTGGACAAGGTGCTTCAGCTCTCTGGGTGTTGGCTTCCTCATTTGTGAGGAGGAGTGAGTGGAACTTAAATGGGCACTAATGACCTTTGCAGGCCTAAACCTATGAGCCTTGATGTCTCAGATGTGCTGGAGAGGGGCAACCAAATGCCCTCTTTATTCTGAATAAGCCTGGCATCTGGGCAGGTGTCTACACTCTTGTTTTCAGCAAGTAGTAGATCTGGAAGGGACCTTAGAGACTGTCTTGTCCACCCCCTCATTTCATAGAGGAAAGAAGTGATGCCCAGCCAGGTGGAGTGATTTGCCCAGGGTCACACAGGTCGAAGTGGCAGAGTCAGGATTTGGACTCTGGTGTTCTGAATTTAAATCCAGGGCTTTCCCCGCTTTATCACTTTTTCTCTGCAACTTGGCTGTCTCCAGGGCTCACACTTTCAGTGAGTCCCTGTATCAGAAGCAATTGATAATTGGGTAGTGCAATCTGAAAGCCCCGCAGTTCTACTTCTAACAAGGTAGAATCAAAAGGCAATTTTCAAATATTTTGATCACAGAAGCTGGAATAATGGAGGAAACCGTGAAAGCTCATTTCTAAAAATAAGTGCTGCAATATCAATGAGAAGAGAGAATCAGAAAAGAAATTTTTTTTTTAAAGAACTAACTTCCCCAAGATGTTCTCTGTAAGATGGGTTATCTCAGAAGCAAAATGATTAACCTGATTTAATATGTTTCTTGAGATGGTCACCACAATGCCAAGGCTTCATGCCTTTCGTACTGGATATGTAGATACCTGTTCCTTCTCTGGGCTGGCTTACTTATTCCATTCTGCCTTTACACTGGCAGGTTGAGGTCTAAAGAGAAAGACCATTGCCACTCAATTACACTTAAACTCTTTTAGTGTCCTAGAAGTAACTGTCAAGCGAGAAAACACTGTCTTATTTACCACTTTAGTTCTTGAACCCCTACTGACTTGTTTCTATTTACACAAACTCAGCTGCTCAAAATAATGATACATGTATATCTTAAATATAACCATTTATCTAGCAATAAGGCAAAAGAAGTAGTAGTAACATTACAGGTATTCATACATAAAAGCAAATGCAAGAATACATTACAATCCACACATAAACTTGGGTCATGTTTCCCACCAATGCACTTAGTATCTGTGGAGGAGAGTGGGCAGAAACACACTTAGAAACACCTGGCAGAGAAAATATGAGTGAGGAAAACCCATGTGCTCAGGGTAACTCACAACTCTGGAACTACAAACTGGCATAGTGAATAGAGCAGTAGATTTGAAGTAAGGAGACCTGGGTTCATAGTCCTACCTTAGACACTTGCTAGCTGTGTGACCCTGTGAAAGTTACTTAACCTTTCTTTGCCTTGATTTCCTCATCTGTAAAATGAGAGAGTTGTACTAGATGAACTGTAAGGTCCTTTCTAGCTCAAAAACTAGAATACCATAATTCAGGGTCCTCTTTTTATCTCAGAAACTGTCCATAAAAGTTCCTTGATGAATATAGCTTCTATGTTCAATAGATGTTTCCACTGCTAGGCTTAGTTGAGTCATACTGTGCTTTATCAACATCTCACTAGAAACACCATCTCAACCACACTCGTGGATTCACTGAGTGACCTTTTCGATTCTCTTCTTCCAAACTTTTATTCAGCTCTGTTGTGTCACTATGAATGTACATTCTCAATAGTAACTGTAAAATCCATTATTTCTAGCTTTAAGCCTAGCTGATACAGTTTTGAATTCTGTCTTTTCACCTCTCTCTCTTCTCTTATCTTTCTGGGTTCAGACTCTATGTCCTCTTCGAAAATGATCCCGCCTTTGTTTATGGTTACTAAACAAATTCTCATCTTCTATCTACAATCATATCAATTATATTTGTTCAACAACCATCAAGCAGTCCTGGTTTTCCTATCACCTTAGTATATGACAGCTTGTCACATTCAGAATGAGCAAGTACTGTTTCAGAACTCTGATTCAGAGTAATTGTTTCTCTTAGGACTCTGAGCATTCTTATGCCTCTCATAAAGTGAATTGTGACTATCTTAAAGGACCAGTTTATTGCTCTGAAAGAGCCAGCTTTTCCAATTGGAGGTCACCTAATCCAAATCTGGAACACTTTCCACTGCACTAAGCCAGCTCTCAATTTCAGGTCCCGACCTCTGGGATCGAAGGAGAAGAAAGAGTAACAAACATTCGACGTCATTTCTCAGTGCTTTAGTAGTTTCTTCATTCCATTCTCAATGCAATTTGTGGCTGTACTTTTACCCTAAAGCTCCAAATCAATCCCTTGTACGTGGATTATGGAACAGAACCCTTAAACTAGAAACTCCCTCTCAGGCACATTAGCGGAAACTGGAAGGACTTTTTGTATAGCCTGAGTGTCTGGTAAGATCAACCCTAAAAAGAGACTGAGATAAGGAGAGTTGAGCCATTAGGAACCTCTTTTAACTCACCCTCAGAAGTTGGCTGGCTTTGCGCAGTACCTGGTGATTAATGATAAAGAGATAGTTCACCTCTTGTCAGTAGGATGAAACTGAAAGCTTCCCTGGAGGATCTGCTTCCTCTTTGAAAGCTTCAAAAACAACTCTCCAGCACCAGGGGCCTTATCTTGGACTCAGATGCTGAAGAGGAGGGAAATAAGAAAGTGCCAGCTGTGTGTTCACTTCTTTCTGACAGGGACTCAGGCACTTGCAAGTCTTCTCAAAGAGTAATTAAGGAGCAAGAGATGCATCTACTCAGTCATAATAGCCTGGATGGCTTTAAACGGTTGCTGATTCTTTCACTGCTGTCAAATAGGACACATTGACCCTCTCTGGGAAAGGGACGACTTTGGTTTCCTCTTTTAGAGGATTTGGGAATATGAAAGGCAGTGCTGATAGAGGGCTGACCTCAGAATTGGAAAGAACTGGGTTCAAGTCCTGCCTCTGACTCATACTAATTGTGCAATCTTGCAGTTGACAGTTAACCTCTCAGTGCCCCCAGGCAACTAAGATTGCTCAGTTACAATGACTAGGACAGATGAGTTGCAGCTCTGTGCTTTTGCATGTCTGAAATGTTCTCCTCACCTCTGCCTCTTAGAATATTTTGCTTACTTTAAGGCTCACCTCAGGTTCAGCCTCCTCCTGGGAGGCTTCCCTGATCCCCCTCTCATCAATTGTCTTGAATTTACAATCCTTTTTATATATTGTAACCCCTTAGGAGATCATAAACTCCTTTAGGTAGGGACTATTTGATATCCTTGTCTTCATATCCCCAGCACCTAGCACAGTGCCTTGTACATAGTAAGTATTTAATAAATACTTGCTGGATTAAATTGAAGTGTAGTTCAAAAGGATTCCCAGAAGTGGGGTCATCATTGCTTGACTCACCCAATAAGAGATGCTTTGGATAGTAAGACACATGTGGACTTAAATCCACTCCTGCCATTTACTATATGTGTGACCTTGACCTCTTCTCTTGACCTTAGTTTCATCATCTGTAAAATGAAGGCGTTGGACAAAATGATCACCAAGGCTCCTTCCGGCTGTAAATTCTATGTGGATCATACAGGATAAGGAAGCAGACTACCTACTAGTTCACTTGTTATTAAAAATACCTTATACTTTTAGAGCATTTTATACTTTTCTGAAAACTGTCACAAACATTAAAGACTGGATATCACTGTTCTGAGTGTACCAAATTACTATCAAACTTATCAATCAATCCACAAGGATTTATTCTCTGCCAGCTATGTGCAAGGCTGTTAGTCATTCAGAAAACATTTATTACATGTTTACTATGTGTCAGATACCTCATATACAAAGAAAATCTAAAATAATCCCTGCCTTCATGGAGCTTACATTCTAAGATGACTATGTGCTAGATGCTGTGGTGCATACAAAACCTAAGGTCCAGTCTTTTTCTTCAAGGATCTCACAACCCAGCTGGAGAACCAGATGTGAATGTATTATATAATAAGAGTAACTGATATTTCCATAGCACTATATATCTGTAATCTCATTTGAGCCTCAGGACAATCTTTGGTGGAAAGCACTACAGGTTTTACTTATCCCCATTTTACAGATGAGGAAATGGAGCCCATTCCGTTTTTCATAAGTCAAATGAGGATAATACTTGCACCATTGTTATGAGGAAAGTATTTTGTAAATATTATATTACTATAGAAACG
This sequence comes from Vombatus ursinus, assembly GCF_900497805.2. Classification (NCBI taxonomy): domain Eukaryota; kingdom Metazoa; phylum Chordata; class Mammalia; order Diprotodontia; family Vombatidae; genus Vombatus; species Vombatus ursinus. Next base: position 12,268,359 of record NW_020951957.1, on the reverse strand, counting down.
GGTATTAGTACTAGAATTGAAATGTTAAAAAAAAGTTGCTTTCAATAAATTAATAAAACATCTTCAAAAATATAATAGCTCACATGTATTAACTCTCTTTAAGGTTTGCAAAATAACTTTATATATATTATCTTATTTATTTTTTATCTTTATCATTATTATTTATTAATTTTATTATTGTTTTTATCTTTATCATTATCTTATTTAATTACATACCTTTCTCTCCAGCTAATGGTGCCTTCTCCTCTAAGGTTATTTTGTATCTACTATGTATATATTTTGTACCTGTGTTGTGGTTTCTCCCATTAGAATGTAAGCTCCTTAAGGGTAAGGACTATTCCTCTATCTCTCAGCTCTTTTGTCTACAATAGCACACACTAGGGAAGCTAGGTGGCACAGTGGATAGAGCATGGGCCCTGGAATCAGAAGGACCTGAATTCAAATCTAGCCTCAGACACATAACACAACTATCTGTGTGACTCTGGGCAAGTCACTGAACCCCAATTGCCTCACACACACACAAAAACATAGTACAACAGCACACACTAAACGCTTAATAAATACTTGTTGATTGAATGATTGAGGTAGGCACTATTATTATCCCCATTTTATAGATGAGAAAACTGAGGCTCCGAGAGGTAAAATGACTTCCTTAAGGTCATACAGATAATAAGTCACCAAAGGCAGGATTTCAAATTTCTTGATGCCAAGTCCAGAATTCTAGACATTACCTTACACTGCCTCTAAGTGACAAACGAACAGGTTTCAATGCACATATTAATGCTGATTTTTCGTGGAATTAAAGCAGAATGGGTGAACACCTATTATTTCAGGGGAGAAAAACACAATAGTTTTGAATTCTACGAAAAAAAATTATTTCAGAAAATAGTTTATTACACATGTATATCTTTATATACACATATGTGGCATTTTTAGGAAATGTTTTTAGGAGAACTTCCTTGACACTTAGGCATGAATCAAATCTATCCCAGAGTAACAGAGAATAAAGCCATCTTCATGCTGTCTGTTTCTGATCCAGGTAATGACTATCCTCAGGGTGTCTAAAAAAAAATGTTTGGTGTTAACAGCAAAGAATGAGATAAAGGTCCCTAGTGTGTCCAAAGTACCCCCTGGGGTATTTCATCTATAGGAGCATCATTTTACCAATTGCTTTAAAAACTCACTGGCTGATATCGTCTGTACTCTGACAAAACACTCCCTTAGAATAGCAATCTCTAGAGATCTGTGAGAGTGTAGGGAGGGATTAAACCTTTCTGGAATAAGATATGTAGAAATATAATCTCTTAAAGATGCTTCCTGAAAGATTGGCTCAACCTCCATAGCAGAGATAAGCTCGAAAATTGCAACGAGTCTGACAGGTTTGGGTATTTTGTTTTTAGTAAGGTTTTACTGAAGCATTTTTAGAAAAAAAAGGTCACAGACATGACTTGAAAGAAAATAAGCTCATGAGTGCATTCTGAAAGCCAAAGGCTTTATCTAAACAATCCAAAATACTGTATGAATGGGACCCCACAGCTGAATTTTCCTGGTATGTATACAAACTGTAAAGCAGAACAAGAGAGCCACAAGATGGTTTATACTGGTGCATCAGTTTCTTCATCTATTAAATGGAATAATAATAGCACTTACAGGGGCTCTCATAGGGTTGTTGTGAAAAGAATGTGCGTAAATCCTGCCATGGAGGCAGGGCAGCCAGGTGGCTCAGTGGATAGAGCACCAGCCTTGAAGTCAGGAAGACCTGAGTTCAAATCCAGCCTCAGATCAAACACTTGACACTTACTAGCTGTGTGACCCTGGGCAAGTCACTTAACCCCAATTGCCTAAAAAAGAAAAAGAAAAAAAAAGAAAATCATGGAGGGTGTATAAGTATCATCTTTTGCTTTTGTTGTTGTCAGTCTTAGTGTTGTGGCTAACAGTTCTCTGATGTTTGGCAGACTTTTCTGGAGTATGCATATTCAGTCCTACATGTACCCAATGGGTTAATCTCAAGGTTTTTCCCTTTTGGACTTCCTTAAGAGTCTCTCAAGAATGTGCTGAACACCAGCCTTAAGTGGTCCTTTTCAAAAATTCCGTCGTCCCCAAACTAGGCCTGATATACAGGGTGTCCCAAAAGTCTTGGTGCAGTTTTAAGCCACTAAAGTTCTCAGGGGGCTGTGGGGAGAACTAGGCTCAATGAGGAAAAACTGAAGGGAGATAGAAGTCATCTCATCAGAGCAATAGAATTGACTGTCTTACCTTTGTATAGTCAGATGGGAGGTGTCTGTCAGCAGAAGTGTTTATGAAAAGACTCATATGATGAGAATGGGGAGAAAATGGAGAGGAGTGGGGAAAAACAATAGCACAGTGAAGTGGATTTGAAACTGCTAAGATGACCAGGAATAATTAATGGGTTGATGTCTATGTAAGAGATGGCAAGGTGGCACAATGAATAGAGGCTAGAATAGGTCTGGAGTCAGGAAGACCTGAGTTAAATCAGGCCTCAGACATTTACCAGCTATGTGACTTTGGACAAGTCACTTAACATTGATCTGCCTCAGTTTCCTCAATTGTAAAATGAAGATAATAATAAAAACTACCTCTTAGGGTTGCTGTGAGGATCAAATGAGATAATAGTTGTAAAGTGCTCAATATAATGCCTGGCATACAGTAGGCACTTAATCCATGCTTGTTTCCTTCCTTCCTTTAGTAGAGTGTTCCAGGGATCTGTCTTTGACCTGGTGCTATTTAACATTTTTATCAACAACTTGAACAAAGGCATCATATGGGGGGTTAAGGGAGGAGGCCACTAAAATATTTGATACCACAAAACAGATTCCAGCTTCAGAAAGGTTTTGACAAACCTTAACAATGGGCCAAATCTGATAAAATGAAATGTTACGGGTAAAATCCTATTTTGGGGTTCAAAAATATCCATTCCACATTTATGACAGAAGCACACCTAGATAACCAGAGGTGTGAAAAGGGTCTGAGGTTTTTAGTGGTCTTCACGCGCAATATGTGTCAGAATTGTAACATACCTAAGAAGTTACGTGTGATCATGGTAATGACATTATAGCTAGCATTTAGATAGTACCTATTATGGGCCAGGCACTGTGCTAAGCACTTTGTAAGTATTATCTCATTTGATCTTTACAACCATCCTGGGAGATAGGCATATGATAGTCTCCATTTTGCAGATGAGGAAACCAAAGAAAACAGAGGATAAATGACTTGCCCAAGGTCACATAGCTAGACAGGGTTTGGGACCAGATTTGAACTCAGGTATCCCTGACTTCCAGGACTCTATCACCTCTACCACCTAGTTAACCATAGCTGACATTAGCATTCCAGAAAGACAGAGGCAGGTTTTTGTTGCCGCTGTTGTTGTTAAACGAAAAAGGTCAAATGTACAGAATTAGGGAGATAGTAGTGATGCTATTCTTTTTTTCAATTGTTTTTTTAGTGATGCTATTTTGATGCTGGTCGGACAACATCTGGGCTATTCTGTCTAGTGGCATTTTAGTTAGGACGTTAATAAACCTAACCAGAGTGTCTTCAGAGGAGTGTGACCAGGGACGGCAAGTACACTGGAGGCTGTGCCATATGTCGATTTGTTGAAGGAACTGGGAGACCCTAGTTATTAGAGAATTCCTCTTTATAGATTAAATACAAATCTACCTCCCTGCAACTTTTTTCCGTTGATCTTTTTTCTGACCTTTGCAGCAACATGGACTAGGTAAGTTCTCTTTTTTTTTTCGACACAGCAGCTCTTCAAAGATTTGGAAACACTGATCAATAATGATGCTTTGGCAAGAGCTCTGAATTTGGAGTATAAATGACTTATGTTCAAATCCTAGCTCTTCCATTAACATCCCCTGTGATGTTGGACAAGTGACTTAACCTCTGTGGGCCTCAGTTTCCACATTTGTGAGAAATGAGGGGGTTTGGCTACATGACCTATAAGACCTCTTCCATCTTTAATTCTATAATCAAATGAACTACGTCTATCTGTGGCCATCTCATCTCCAGGATAAATATCCCTGATTTCCTTCATTGTTCTTCATATAAGGTGGCTTCCAGACACTTTTCCCCAATATCCCAAGCACATTCCTTTGCATATTCCCTAACTTATCAATGCCCTTCATAAAATGCAATGCCCCAAATTGAGCACAATGGGGGATGGTCCGATAAGCATAGAATTAAGTCGGAGCGTTACTTCCCATAATATGGACATTATACCCTCTAATGCAACTACAGATTATTTTAGCTTTTCTATTTCTGTTATCCTATTGGCTCATGATAAGCTTGTTTTCAGTCCTGGTGCCAATGGCAGAGCAGCCCTCTCCTAGGGAGAGGGGAGAGAGGAAAAAAAGATCAGCCAATGCAGTTAGACAGGCAACTCCAGGTTGAATCTAGGACATCATTGCTCAGCTCTCCCAATGGTATGACCTAGGTCAAGGTTCTGGAGTAGTACAACATAATTGGGAACCCCTAGAGACCACCCCAGGAATGTGCCACTTCTCCTGGTTGACTTGGCCAGGGGTTCAGCAGCCAGCCACACAAACCAGCAACCAGAAAAAAGAGACCTCATCACTGAGCTGTTCCCAAGTCTTACCTGGCCCTACCTTCTGTCTTCTACCTGCAAGGCTCTCTCTGTCAGCCACCATTTTGTGAACAGGCCAAGGAACATGCCAGCACTGTTTCTAGCATTTCCTCTGTCACAGCCCTGGTAAAAGCAAAAGCATCCAAGGGCATTTCTGCTGCTCAGATTTGCCTTTGCCCTTGTCACCCCTCACATATATTGCTCTCTGCTAAGAGACAGTCATCTAAAACCACCAAGTAGATTCACATGAATTTCTGCCAGGCTAGGGCTCTACTATTTTCTTTCTGCAGAATTGATTTTCTGAATCTCAATGTCAGACTTTACTTTCTTCCTGTTGAATTTCATCTCTTTAGTTTTGGCCCAGTGTTCCAGTCAATTGAGATGATTTTGAAATTTGATTCTGTCACATATTATATTAGTTATTTCTTCCAGCTTTGCATCATATATGAAAATTTAATAAGCATGTCCTCTGCGTCCCATCCAATAGATTATAATAAGTATTTTAGCAGTTAAATAGGGACAGTCCTATTCCAAGTTGAAGTGGAAGAGAGGTTCTGGATTCCCTACAGATTGTAAGATTCTTTAGATATTCCTGTTTGAGGGTGACATTGTGCTGATTGTATCAAGACTGAAAAGACCAGGAGGCCTCCTCAGTGAGATCCACAACCACACAAGAGAGATCAGCCTAGCAATCCAGAGAGGGAAACCGAAGGCATGAAAAATACACATTGCCCAGAATATGGCATGTAATTAGATGGGCTCCCACTGAGTTAGTCTATCAGTATATGTATCTTGGGAAGGTACTGCAAATGGACAGTGAACTGGGCCCAGAACTGAATAAGAGAAGAACAGGTTGGCTTGCATGAAGGAAATCACACATCATTTTTCAATGATCCCAAGCTGCTGACTCAAAAACACATCTTTAAAAAAAAGAGAGAGAGAAAAGAACAAAACACCAATATAGTCCCAGTGATGTTATATGGCCGTGAATCATGGTACACCAAAATCTCCGTTGAATCAGAATTGTTGATGGCCCAAAGGGCAATAGAGAGCTTTTTGGTAGGTAAACAGTAAGTAGGTTGTCATATATTACCAGTGATGAATTATAGACAAGAAAGGGCATAAAAAGATATTGTCAAGGAAATGTATGACTTGAAAAATAAATGGGTTGGTAAGCTGGTAAGTGTAAAGATTTGTAGGCAGCTAGCCTGAGTATCATACTAGTACCCATCAAATGTTAAAAGACTGGGAGGATGATCTCTACTGTGTAGAGGTAGGTAACACAATAGGTAGAGTGCTAAGCCTAGAGTCAGGATAGACTCGAGTTCAAATTTGAACTCAGACATTTACTAGCTGTGTGACCTTGAAAAAAATTGCTTAACATCTGTCTGCCTCAGTTTTATCAACTATAAAATGGGGACAATAATTGCAACTACCTCCCAGGGTTGTTGTGAGGATCAAATGAGATAATAATTGTAAAGCACTTAGCATGGTGCCTGGCACCATATATAGTAAATGCTATATAAATACTAATTATTTAATTATTATTCTTATTCTTATTACTACTACTACTACTACTACTACTGTTACTAGCTACCACCTAGAGTTGTTATGAGAATCAAATGAGATAACATTTGTAAAATGCCTGGCACATAGTAAGCACTTTCATAAATGCTTGTTTCCTCCTTCCTTCCTTATATTACTTCCTTCCAACTGTATTACTTACCACCTGGGGGGAAGTTGCTTAACTTCTGTGACCCTTAATTTCCTCACCTGTGAAATAAGAGAATTGGATTAGATGATCTGCAAGGTGCCTTCTAGGTCTAAAGCTATGATGTAATAAGCCTATTGCCACTGTATTTTATGTAATTATGAATGTAACACCTTACTTTTATGCTTCATTGTTGTGTAGAGGTGATCCTAAGTTCTCAAGGGCTATGCCAGTGAAGTCTAAGTTCTGGCAGGTATCACTGAGCTGGAAAGACTTTGAATCTGGAGCCCAGGATGAGATGCATAGCTATTTTCCAAGGTCCAGCCTAGTTATGTTCAGAGAGAGGTTCATCAAGTTGGCAGATTGATGACTTATTATGACTGAAATAGCTCTTAAAGACCATCAACTAAATAGTAGCAGAGTTGCAATCTGCAGAGCCCTAACTAAGGCGTGGGGCAAAGGATGCTTTTTCCTGGATCATAACATTTGGGGGAGGAGGATTATACTTCTTCCTAGGGAGTTGCCCTTGCTTCCTATATCACCCATTGCCCCTATATTTCTCAGTTCTCTGCTGGTCCATAACCTGCTCAACTATCTCTACCTCTGGAAAAAAAATAAAAAAGAAAATGCCTCTTTATATTTATGATGCTCTGCAACAGTGGAGGGGGGACCTATGCCTAGGAAATCAGATCTCTGAAGCATTGGAACAAATATCTTGCTTGTAAAAAGAAAGTAGAAGCTAATCATTACTTGCGATATTTTCATAATAAAGGATCATATTTTTTTTTTTAAAAAAAGCCCAGTTTAGTGGATCATGTTATTTGTCTGTTTTTCTCAATTCAGTACCACAAATATTGCTTCAACTCCCACTCTGAGAAAATCCCTATGCTAGACAGTGCAGGGATTGGGAGGGAGGGAAGGATAAAAAGATAAAAAAGACATGGTCCCTGCTCTCCAGAAGCTTACAATTTAATTTTTTAAGGGGGATATAAAAAAAAGCACACCAGTAGCTAGAATATGACCAGAGCATAATGTGGCAAGTGAAGTGACAGAAAGAGAAATGAAATGTGACAGTCACTCAGAGAAAGTAGAGGCCACTGTATTCAGCTGAAAGCTGAAGTATGAGGCATCTGACCTGGTTCTTGAAGAATGATTAGCACATTCTGGGCAAGAGAAGCAGCCTACTCAAAGGTGGACAAATGCGGCTGTGTTCCTAGAGCACTGAGTAATCCAGATTGGCTATAGGATAAGCCTTATACAATAAGGAGTGGAAGAACATAAGGTTGTTAAGAAAGATTGGGGCTAAGGACATGGAGGTCTCTGAATATTAAGCTGAAGAATACAGACTTCCTTTTTATAGATAATTGAGGACCTACAGAAGTGACATGACAGGAGGGGTGGTATATGAAGCTTAATCTGGCAGAGGTATGTAGGTAGGTTGGAGAGTGAAAAGACTGGGGGTGGAGAGATCAGTTAGAGTTTTGTAAGTATCCAAGGGAAAGGTGATATGGAACTGAACCAGGGTGGTGGTGGTACGGATGGAATACCTAAAGAAAGCCTACTTCTTGGACCTTAGCTACCCTAAACAGGAGCCACTATCCACTTGGTGTCAGCTCACAGAAGAATAGACCTAGTGAGGAAGAATCATCCACTTATATAAAATTAGCAACTCTCCCTGCCCCCAATCCAGCTGTTGAATCTCATTTGTTCAGAAAATTGTAATTGAATACTTCCATGGCCCCATAATAGCAAATGGAGGTGGTCCCTGCCTCCTAAGAGCTTTTTCGCTTAGTTATCTGTATCTCAGCTATCTGTATCTGTATTCTAAGAGTTAGATAGTTTGCTCTTTCCCAAATGACGAGCTAACTTGAGAAATGAATCCTTGCTAATACATTAATAGTAAGACCTTGAGACTCTCAGAGACTTAGCTCTTTCCCTTCTAGGCCATATACACTCTTTAACAATGGCCTAGAGACAGTATCCCTTCCTTTACTGTTTAATTCTAAAGACTGACTCTTATGGTAGCATACATAGTACAGTAGAAGCAATGCTGTATTTGGAGTCAGAAGACAGGGGTTTGAATTTCAGCTCTTCCACTTCATGACCTCTGTGACCTTTGCCAGGTTATTTAACTACTCTGAGCCTCAGTTGCCCCTTTTGTAAAAATAGACTAGCTGATCTCTAAGATCTCTTCCAGTCCTAAATTTATGATCCTTTTAATTTCAGGGAAGGTGGGAGAAGAGGATGTTAGTTTGCTGGATAAGTGGGAAAGAATGAGAGGAGACAGCCTGGTCCCCATAGCTCCAGTTAAATGCCACCAAATGGGACCCAGAGCACCTCAAGACAGCACCACAGCTTCACCTCTGCTCATGTCTTCCTTGGGGAATACTGGAAGAGGCTCCGCATGAGCTAGAATGGAAAGTAGAGAATTGGGGAGCAGCAGCAGATGTAAGATGTCTTACCACATGGGTTTAGGCAGTATGGCTCCCTCCCATTCATTCTATGGAGGAAAAGAACTGGTCCCTGTTTCTGAGTGTCCTCAGGGTGCTCTAACCTTATCAGTGCTACACCTGGCCTTAATCCCATTCCACAGCAGGAGCCTTAAGCTTTCCAAAGAAGCTTAACATGACCAGGACTAGGTTTTCCTGATTAACTTGCTCTTTAATTTTTTTTAAGAGACTTTTGACTTAGCTATTGAACTAAATATGGCTCTATTTCAGTAACACAAGAAAGGAAAACAAAGTTTCCCGAGCATAATGTTTACCCATTGTGGCACTTGAAAATGTTTGAAGTATTGGATAGCATTGCATTTTCTGCTGTGTCATAATAGGGTTAACTATCCAAGGGGAATTGGGAGGAAGAAGTAGGTACAGGGGAAAGGAATCGTGATTCTGAAGTTATAGAATGATAGGATTAGAGCTGGCAGGGCCCTGAAAGTCCATCTAGTCCAACCCCTCTTATTTTACAGTTGAGGAAACTGAGGACCAGGGAGAATAAGTGATTTTTCCAAGGTCACACAGATAATAAGAATCAGAGGTGAAATTGAAAACCAGCTCCTTTGACTTCAGAGTCAGTTATCTAACGAAAGGATTGGACCAGATGGCCTGTGAGGTCCTCTTCTGCTGATAAACTATGAGAGAATTTTGAGAGTTAACTTATACTAACTTTAAAGGAACTTCCCCTTTGCTTGAGGTTGGGTTTCTGTAGCACAAACAGCTCTGAATGTGGCCTGATGAGGTTCTGTAGGGTTTTCCCCCAACAATTCCCCCTTTGTGAATGATTGACGTGATTCTGTGGTTAGCTGGGATGGGGAAGAGCAGTACTAGGTTGTCAAGGGCAAGAATGGGAAGGTGAGCACTTTCTGTCCTCTGTTTTCATCATTTTTATAGTTGGGTTGCCAATAAGACACTCACCTCAATACAGTGCTTTGCAGAACCGGGCACCCAATTAGGGATTGGAAGATTGGATTGGGCATCACTTACACACGAAGAGGGGAAAGAATCAGTGTTAATGCAGCAGGAAGAGCTTTAGACATAACCTTTCCTAGGTGAGAGGAGCAAGTCTACGAGTCTGTAACCTTTGTCTATAAGTCTATGACCTTTCAGGTCCACCTCTTGGGGTTGATGTGAGACTTGAATAAAGTAATGCACTTAAGGCATTTGACAGACATTAGTGGAATAAAAGCTGTTTGAGAGTAGTGGGACATTTTCATTTTTGTCTTTGTGTCTCCAGAACCTATCAAAGTGACCGGGATACAGTAGGTACTCAATAAATGCTTGTTGAATTGAATTAGAGTTAGTACCTGAAGACTTAGATTGGATTCCAGGTTTTAATGCTTTCTAGCCATATGACTCTGGTAAAGTCATTTAATGTCTATCAGCCTCAGTTTCCCCATCTCTAAAATGGGGATGTTAATATTTCTGCGTTAGCTACTTTACAGTGCTTTGTTAACACAAAAGTTTACACAAAACACAAATGTGTATATTGTCATCATCATCCTGCTCATTCCCATCCACAGTCTTGTCATTATCCTCCTCTACCTGCAATGGCCTCAAGGAGGCCAGGGAAGAAGCAGTCACAAAAGTCAGGGCTCAGGGGGCAGTTGTATTGCTTTCCTACTTTGAAAGCCTGCTTTAAACTCTTCTCGCTTCCTTCAAGGAAGTGTGGTTTCCTCACCGTGGGCACTCTTTCCCCAGGGCAGACCTTGTCCGTACTTCTAGTACCCTGGCAGTTTCTTTGAGAGCTTTCCACTGGGGTTGACCAGTTCCCACTCAGGCAGCCAACTTGGCACCGAGCCTCACCAAACTGAGCCAGCTTAGTCTATAGGTCACACCCATCCACCCACACGTGCATAATTCACCCTTGGGCCCAGATTCAAAGCCCCAGCCCCCACAGGAGGCTCCATAAGAGCTGCCATTCCACCAGAAGAGCCCAGGCTCACCTCTCTGCCCCAGTGAGACATTGAATGCACAGCACAATGGAGAGAGGCAGAAGTGGGTTCAAATCCTGCCTCTGACACTTATTAGTTATGTGACCTTGGACAAGTCACTTAATCTCTGCCATTTGTAAATTGAAGAGGTTAGACTAACTGGCCTTTAAAATCCCTTCTAGTTTTTTTTTAAATTTATGACCCTATGAACCCCATTCAACTTGGTTCAAACTTTAATTAAAATTAGTGATTAGCCTGTTCTCCCACATAGTGATAATAGAAGGTAGAATTCTTATTTTGGCAGTTTGGACAATCAATACACAAAATCACGAAGGTTGAGTGATTTCATCAGTTTAGGAGGCTTCCTCTATCTCTACAGATGTCAACCCATCTACACCTGGTAGATAAATCCTAGGGAGGTGCCTAACTGACTTTCCCATTGTCACACAGCCTTTGAGTTTCATAGGTGGCATTTGAAACCATGTCTTCCTGATTCCAATCTCAAAACTGTGTCTGCTTTGCCACAATGCCTCTGTAAAATAAATGTACAGCAAAGAAAAAAATGCTCTGAAATGGCATCTAATACCTGGCAGACTACTTCGATTGCAGAATTCTCCCTCGTGCAAAGCTTTTTATATAACATCATTCATATTCTTGGCTTTGGCTGCCAATTAAAGCTCTCAAGTCCCAAATTGCTTTGTTTGCTTTTAAAGAAATCTGCCCACCTTACAGACCAAGAAGTTAACTAACCTGTGTTTTTGTTCCCTAAAGGGCCTCATTCTGTCGAGTTCCTGCCAGCTCTTACCTTTAAATTGAAATAGTTTGAATGTGTGTTTTCAGTTTCTATGCTTCTAAAACTGAGAATTCATTACTTCTGCCTTTGTGCCAACAGTGTCCCTCTTGTGTTTTCAAAACGAAGACAAATGCTCAGAGGTATAACTAGCAATTTTGGCACCGAGGGCAAGCAGCATGTAACAGTATCCTCAGATCAATTTTTGAAGTCAAATTCAGGTAAGAGAAAGATGGAGATCAGAACATAGGGCCCCATGGGTAAAGACCCCGAGGTACCTCAAGGCCGTTGTTGGAGAGGCCAGCGTGGAGAGTGGGTTTGGGAGTGAGGTGACATAGGGTCAGGGAGAAGTTCAACTGTGCTGAAAGGATTGTATAAAAGAGAGAATAAGTGTGCCAGCTGGTATCTTCCTATTTTATCTGATTATTCTTGCTAACTAGGTGCTAAGATCAGTTGCTTCTATGCTAATGAGGGAATGTAAGTGCCATAAACACTCTTTAAATTTTGTGCCCTAAGGAAAAGCCCTGGTTACTTTATCCTAGTTATGACTGTTTGAATGCCACAGGGTAAACTAGAAGATTTGACTCATAATTAAAAATCAATAAATCAATCAACATTTACTAAGTGCTTACTATGTGCTATGGTAAATACTATACAAGGTGTTGAGGATACAAACACAGAAACAAAAGGTTCTACCTTCAGTAAAGCTTACCTTCTACCGGATAGTGGTCCATAAATGTCTGCAGTAGCAGCATATGATGGACTTTCAGGGAGGTTGACAATGTAACAATGTGGGTACCCATAGTAGAACCCTATGAACCAACAATCTTTCTGGGAAGTATGCATCTTGGGGTAAGTCACATTGAACTGATGTAACACAGGACTTCTGCCAACCTGGCCTTTCACACAATAGAAGGGACAAAATTGGCCCAATGCTTCTAGAAATTCTGCTTGTCATTTAATGCCCTTCGTTGCCTAGCTCCACCCTACCTTTTGAGCCTTACTATACATCACATTCCTTTATTAACTTTACAATCTAGCTAAACTGGCCTTTTTGGTTTTCCTCACCTATGACACGCCATCATCATATTTGGAATGTCACTAGCACTTCTTAGAATCCCTCATCTTCTGAAGAAGATGTTAATACTCCACTTAAATGTCTCCTCCTATGTAAGGCCCTTCCTGATCCCTGCTCCAAGCTGCAGGTACCTCTTTCCCACCTCTCAATTACCTTGTATTTATTTTAGGTATATTTATGTATTCGTTGGTTCCTCCAATAGAATGTAAGCTTCTGGAGGGCAGGGACAGTTTCATTTTTGTCTTTGCATCCTCAGGGCCTATTACAGTAACTGACACATAGTGTTTAATAAATGTTTGTTGATTGATTAATTACAAAGTTTAGGTTCAAACATAATTCTAAACTGAAATAATAGCCCATAAGAAGTAAGACTCAAAAAGTATTTTGCTGATTTTCTTTTAAGTATGACTTTATTTGTTTTTACCCTCTCTGTTTTTAAATTTAAGAGACAGGTTGAAGGTAGAAAGACAAAAAGGAGGCTGATTAATCAAGTAACACTTTACAAATTTCTATTCTCACTAGACTTGCCTCATCCTAAATTCAATTAAACAATCAATAAGCATGTATCAAGATTATTGTGTCACACACTACAATGTGCCCAAGCTATGCTAGGCACTAGGGTTACAAAGACAAAAATGGAAACAATCCCTGTCCTCAAGGAGCCAGCCCAGTTCCTGATCCATTGTAGGGGCTTAATAAATACTTTCTGATTGGTTGACTGAATTTGGGTTGAAAGAAGAGAATCTTGTGAAAGTAGAAATGTGTAACCTGCTATAGGAATAACTAATCTCCCTTTTCTCTTTCCACTTCCTATCCTCAGTGCTCCTCCTCTCTTCTCCTGGCTGCATTCCATCTCTTGTTCCACTGCTCCTGCTGCTGTTGCCCGGATAGTCTTACCTTAAGTGGTGGTGGAAATATAACAATAATGGTAATTATTATAATTATTGTTACATCAATATCAATGTATACTTGCATAGCGCTTTAAAGTTTACAAATCTCACAATGCTTCTCTAAGGTTGGTGGTACAAGTGATATTCCCATTTTATAGATGAGAAAAATGGAGTTCAGAGACAATAGATGATTTGGCCAGGTCCACACAGCTGAGAATTATTGGAGGCAGGATTCAAAGTCAGGTCCCCTGACTCCACATGCAGTACTAAGTATCAACATAACAGAAGTTAAATGATTTCAAGTTCACCTGGTTCTGCTTGGAAATGCTGGGAAAATTCCTTTAGTTTGCAATTTCTTTCCCAAATATATTTAAATGCTTAATCTGTGTCTCATCTAATGTGCCCACAGTTAGGTAGCTATTGAGATCCTGCCCATATCCTCCTAAACTTTATAGCCAGCCACACACACACACACACACACACACACACACACACACACACACACACACACCCCAGTCTGATCTCTGCCCTTAAACCCCAACCTTTGTGGATGCTTCTTCCCCTGCCTTCTAAATTTGAGGCCAGGAGATACATGTAGACAGTGGTTAAGAGGCCAATCAATCAATCAATCAGTCAGTCATCAATCAACAAGTATTTAAGTCCTGTTAGATTCTCACTGATATATTTAGGTTTCACCACCTTTATACTCTCTTTCTTTCTAGCCATATTCTACTGTGAGAAATAATTCATTTGGACCCCTACTCTACTCCAATCAGTACTAATCATTTTGATATTCTACATAAATCATATAGGGATAGATAGGTTCTCAAACTTTAATGTAATATTCACTACTAGTGTACCAAGTTATGAGGCTCATTTGTACAACCATGAGAATGCTCACAAAGATATTTCCATCCTGTTCTACTCAAATTCCATGTCCAAACCCAGCATGGGTAGGGTGCTTTAATGCTTTGGAAAGTCCCCCAATTTATTTTTATACCTCTGGATCATTCTTTCTTGTCCAGCATGAGCAGGTGACCATCTTATGACTATCTTATGACCATTTAGTCAGTGGAGATGCCCCACACTTCACCCAGCCTGTGACACCCCTGCTAATATGTCATTTTTGGCCCTCAATAGCAAGGTCTATAAGCCAGTGAGAGTCTGTATTTTGCCATGCCTCTTTTGCATATTTGGGTATCAAACCCTATAAAAACAAGGTACTGGAAGAAAAGGGCATCTCAGATCAATGAGGAAGATCTGAGGTCCACTTCATTAGAGTGGACCATGGACCTTTAATAAAGGGCCATTAGCTCAGAGCTCTGCCTCAGTCACCTTTATTGTAGGTTGGACAATTTTAATCCCCACACTACCCATTATTCCAGGCCAAGCTTCACTGCTTACCTGCCCTGGTCTATACTGGGGTAGGGGCCGGGGCCTGGGAACTGTTGGGCTAGATGATATCTAAGGCCTCTTCTAGTTCTAAACCTGCTCCACCCTATGATCTTTTTTCTTTATGGACTTCTGTTATGCTCAGCGTCAGCTGAGTTCTTTCTTTGTTGGTCTCTTCCCTTTCCTTATAAAATGAAGGAGTGCGCAGTTTCTAGCATATAGTAGGCACTTAATTAAGTTGGACTATATAATTTTCTAACATTCTTTTAGTGCCAAACTAAATCATTTGACTTTGTCTCTTCAATAAGGATGTAAGTTCCTTGAGAGCAATAGGAACCTCATCTTCTGCATTTATATCCTCAGGAGCCAGCATAGTGCTGGCTACATGACAGGACCTTGAGAAATAACTAATTTCTCTTTTCTCCTTCCACTTCCTACCCTCAGTGTTCCTCTTCTCTTACCCAAGTTCCGTTCCATTGACTAAGTGATTACTATCTACTGACTTGTAGAGTACTCTGTTTCTACCCTGCATGTAGATATCTAATCCTTTCTCAGTCAGCATGGTGTAGGCCTGAAGTCTGCGTTATATGAAGATTGGTTGAAAAAACTGGGAATAATCCTAGAGAAGACTTAAGGGAGAAATTATAGCTATCTTTGAATATTTGAAGAACTGTTATGTGGTAAAGGAATAAGGTTTATTCTGATTGGCCCCTAGAGAGCAGAACCAGCCCAATGGGTAGAAATTGCAAAGAGGTGTGGAGCATGAGTGGAATCCTCACTATAACATACCTGGCAAATAATTATCTAACATTTGCCTGAAGACCTCCAGTAAAGTAGAACCTGTGGCAGCCCGTCCCACTTTTGGACAGTTCATGATATTAGGAATTTTTTTTTCCCCAACACTTTGGAAGGTCCCTACAACTCTGAGGTTGTATAGTTCATTTCAGAGAGGGATTGTGGAATCTGCAGAGTTTGCCAAAAGCCCTTTAGGTCTAAATTTTGTATCTTCTCTTTATTTTAAGCAACCCACATAAATATGCATGTCGATGGAAAGGAGTACATGCAGCTAAGGGCAGAAAGTCTTCCTTTTAGCTTAGGGTCCACCACTGACATGAGAACTGACTTCTAGAATTTCTAACCGGAAGGGACCTTAGAGATCATTTGATCTAACCACCTATCTTTACAGACAAAGGCACTGAGGTCTAGAAGTAAAAGATTTGTTTTGCCTCTGTATCCTCAATACCTACCATAATGCCTTGCTTAATAAACACTTGTTGTATCAAAAGTGACTTGCTCAAAAACTTAAATCAATGTCCTTTGGCTCTAATATTCAATCCAATATTCTTGTCCGCCACCAATTCTCAATGCTATCAGGTTTGTGGGCTTTAAAAATAGTATAATATGAAGATGCTAATAAAAGAAATTTATCCTGATTTTTAACCTGACATGAGATATTTCAAATAACTTTGGGATCCCTCTGGCAATGTGACTAAAGTGCTATTATCATTACAGTGTTCAACTGAGTTAAGTTACCAGTTCTGACAGGGCCAATGATACTGGCAGTTAAAAAAAAAAAAACTGCCTTCAGAAGGACAGAGCTGATGCCAAGTGGGGTCTTGACCTAACAGGGGTAAGCTGTTTATTCTGTTGACAAGTCAGTTTCCAATCACCTACCCAGGGCTGATAGAAATGCTATTCAAACCTGGGTTAGAAAATAGAAATACTTTTGACCAGTACAAGGCTGAATTTAATAGCAAAGGAAAAAAGGAGGCAAAGAATTCAACTGGATGAGATCTATCATTTCCTCGCAACTGGTGTCAGAGTCAAGATGAAAGAGTACAAGAATCTTTTTAAAAAATAAAGAAAAGAATATAATATGTTCTATTGAGTGAGGAGACAGACAAAATTGGAGTAACTAGGATGAGAAATGGAAAAAAAGTCAAAATACCTAGGAAGAAGAAGGTTCCCAGAGAGAAGTATTTGTTGTTCCTTCTGTCTAGTGGTTAACACCACTAACAAAAAAATTACTGTATTAGGCACTCTCATAGACCAGTGTAAGAGAAAGAGAATGAGATGGGTAGTCAAAGGGTCTTGGTTTGAATTGCAGCTCTGTTATTCACGGCCTGAGTGACCTTGGGCAAGTCACTTCCTTTCTGTGGATCTCAATTTTCTCATCTGTGAAATGATGGATTGCAATTTAACATTTAATGACCACCCAGTTATGTGTCCAGCACTGTGCTAGGGATAGAGTCCAAACAAACAAAAGCAGTTTCTCAAGGATCATACATTCAACAGGGACAGAAGTATATTACATGCACACAAATATGTAAATAAAAGGTTAATTTGGGGAAAAAAAAGTGCTAGCAACTAAGGGAATCAGAAAAGGCTGCACAAAGGAAGAAGTATTTCAACTCAAATTTTAAGAAAGATAAGGATTGCAAGCACTGGAGACAGCATGTGTGAAGGCAGGGAAGAAGGAGACAGAATTTTGAATTTGGGGAATAGCTACTAGTTCAGGTTAGAATTGAGGGGTGGGGAACCTGCAGCTTGAGGCCACATGTGGCCCTCTAGCTCCTTGAGTGTGGCCCTTTAACTGTTTAACTAGGGGTGCACTTGAGGACCTAGGGGGCCACATGTGGCCTCAAGGCCGAAAGTTCCCCACCCGTAGGTTAGATAGAAGAGTGAATGAATGGGAATAATATAAAATAATGCTAGAAAGGTAAGCCAGAGTCAAGTTTGAAATTGCCAGCTAAGGAGTTTTTATTTAATCACAGAAGTAGTAGTAGGAGCCACTAAAGATCTTTGAGCAGGAGAGTGACATGGGTAGACCTAAGCCTAAGGAAGATTATTTTGACAGTTGCTTAGAGAATGGATTGGAAAGGAAAAAAGCTAGAAGCCAGAACACCAATTAGGAAAAGTTTGCCATAGTCCAAATGTGTGATGAAGGTTTGAACTAGGATATAGGCAGTGGGAATGGAGAGAAGGGGATAAAGGTAAGGAACATTACATAGGTAGGATCAATAAGATTTAACAAGTGATTGGATGGAGGTGGGATTGAGAGTAAGAACCGAGTCAGGGATAACTTTAAGGCTGAGAACCTGGGTGACTAAAAGGATGGTGGTGAGATCAAAAGAAATAGGAATATTTGGAAGAACAGGTTGAAGAGTGGAGGTGGGGGGACTAGAAATAATCAGATTCACCTCGGACATGTAGAATTTGAGCTGCCTGTAGGGCAGACAGGTTGAGATGTCCAACAGGAAGTTGTTGGTGTGATACTAATGTTCAAGAGAGAGATTAAGGTGGACATAAAGATTTTTTTAATCATCTGCATAAAGATAATTGAGCCCATGAGAACTGATGAAATTACCAGGAAAAGGAGTGTAGAGACAGGAGGAGCCAAGAAAGAGTCTTGGGGGACACCCATACTAAGGGGGTTAGAAACAGATAATTATATTTGCAAACAAAGAAGGAGCAATCTTAATCTGAGACTGAAGGAGAAAGAATAGTAGAAAATCAAGGAGAAAGTAGAAACGAGTAGAAAGAGAACCAAGAGAGAGGCAGTGTCATGGAAACCAAAGGAAGAGAGATTAATCAAGGGAAAAGGGTGGTTAGCATCAAAAACTGGAGAGAAAATGTAAGGAGAATGAGGACAAAGAAAGGAAAACAAAGCCTTTTTCATATCTATGCATAGTCAGTCAAAATAAGTTCCTTCATTTTATATTTCCAAAAAATGCCTCATTCTGCCACTTAAGTCAGGAGGCGGGTGCTATGTTTCATCACTGGACCTTTGTAATCATGACTAATCATTGTGATAATCAGAATTTTTAATGCAGATAAAGCCCTTTGCAAACTTTGTTTTATCCCCCTTCCCTTTGGTGAGAGAATCAGGGTTAAGTGACTTGCCTAGGGTCACACAGCTAGTGTCAAGTGTCTGAGGTCGAATTTGAACTCAGGTCCTCCTGACTCTAAGACCGGAGCTCTATCCATTGTGCCACCTAGCTTCCTCAAAACTTTGTTTTTTTAATATAATATTTTATTTTCTCCCAATTACACATTAAAACAATTTTTAATATTTTTTTTAACATTTTGAGTTCCAAATTCTAACCCTCCTTTCCTCCCTCTCCTTTTCCTTCCCTGAGATGGTAAGCAATCCAGTATAGTTTATACATGTGCAATCATGTAAAACATTTCCATATTAGTCATTTTATACAAGAAGACATGAAACTTTTGGGAGCCAAGATGGTGGAGTAAGCAGTAAATCACTGTAGCTCTCCCATATTCACCTCCAAACAACCACAAAATAGCTCCCCAGAACAAATCCTGGAAAAGCAGAGCCAGTGGAAAGATGGGGTAGAACAGTCAAACAGTAGCCCAGGAGACTTGGAGGATTGGCATGAAAGGTCCATCTCACTCAGGTAAAAGGGAAGCACATTCCAGGACAGGAAGCATCCCAGCAAGCCAGCAGCAAGCCCCAATTCAGCAAACTAGTAGGAGATCCTGAGCCCCAGTCTGGTGCAGCAGGCAAACACCAACACCAGGACCCCACCATGTGTCTCAACATAGCCAAGGGAACCAGCAGACTCCAGCCTGAGAACCACCACTTGCTTCAGTATAGCCCCAGGGGGCAGGCATCCTGCAGCAGTTGGACCTCCCTGTGCTTCAGTGTAGCCTCAGGGAGATGCAGAAAAACCACATCTGGCTTCTGCACATGGCAGACACCACCACTAGGACCCCAGTTCAGCTCCAAGTAAGCTGCCAGACCCCTACAGCCTCCAGCAGAGCCAGCCACTCCTTACTCCATCCCCTCAACATAGCACCATATGTGAGGGTCCCCTGTGAGCCTCAGGGCAACATCAGTGCAGCACCAGGTAAACAGCCAGGGCCTACAGTCACTGGCAAAAGAAGCCTGAGATAGAGGCCCTTCCACTCTGGGAAGCAGAGATGAAATTTAAAAGAAAGGAAAAAAGTCAAAAAAAATGAGCAAAAAACAACAAAAAACGAATCTGAGTATAGAAAGTTATTATGGTAACAGGGAAGACCAAGACACAAACTCAGAAGAGGACAATAATAATGTCAAAACCCCAAAGAAAATGGGAAGTGGGCTCAAGCCCAGAAAGAAAACTCATGGAAGAGCTCAAAAAGGAGCTTAAAAATCATATAAGAGAGATAGAAGAAAAATTGGGAAAAGAAATGAGGGTGATGCAAGAGAATCATGAAAAAAAGACTCAACAGCTTGGAAAACTGCTTAAAAAGTAGAATTAACAAAATGGAAAAGGAGATATAAAAATCCACTGAAGAAAACAACTCCTTAAAAAGTACAATTGTCCAAATGGAAAAGAAAGTACAAAAGCTAATTGAGGAAAACAACACCTTAAAAGTTAGAACTGGGAAAATGAAAGCTAATGATTCTGTGAGACAACAAGAATCAATCAAACACATTCAAAACAATGAAAGAAAATGTAAAATACCTCATGGGAAAAACAACTGACCTGGAAAATAGATCCAGGAGAGACAATATCAGAATCATTGGACTAACTGAAAGCCGTAATCAATAGGAGGACCTGGACAGCATCTTTCAAGAAATTATTTTCAAGGAAAACTGCCTTGATGTCCTGGAACCAGAGGGCAAAAAAGGTATTGAAAGAATCTACCAATCACCCCAAGAAAGAGATCCCAAAATAAAAACCCCAAGGAACATTATAGCCAAATTTCAGAACTATCAGGTCAAGGAAAAAATACTACAAGTGGCCAGAAAAAAAAAAAAAAAACAATTCAAATATCAGGGAATCACAATCAGGATTACATAGGATGTGGCAGCTGAAACATTAAAAGATCAGAGGGCAAAGGAGCTAGGACTACAACCAAGAATCACTTGCCCAGCAAGATTAAGCATAATACATCAAGGGGAAAAATAGTCATTCAATGAAATAAAAGAATTTCAAGCCTTTATAAGGAGAAGACCAGAACTAAACCAAAAATTTGACCTCCAATATTAAGACCCAAAAGAAGCATAAACAGATAAAAAGGGGAAAGAAAACATAAGGGATTCAACAGAGCTAAACTGTTTACATCCCTACACAGGAATATGATACTTGTAACTCTTAAAAACATATATTACTAACAATACAGATAGATGGAATATACTTAGACAGAAGGTATGGGTATAAGGTGAATTTGAGGGAATCACATAAAAAGTTAAGGGATGAGAAAGAAGAGTACAATGGAAGTAGAAGGAAGGGAGAGGTAGAATGGGGCAAATTATCTCAAATGAAGAGGTGAAAAAGACCTATTACAGTGAAAGGAAAGATGGGATGGGAGGGGGGTGATGGGCATTGCTTGAACTTTACTCTCATCAGTATTGACTCAAAGAGGGAATAATATACACAATCAGTTGAATATAGAAATCTATTTTACCCAATGAGGAAGTAGGGGAGAGAAGAATACATAAAAGGGAGGTGGGTAGGCAGAAGGGAGGGCAGATCAGGGGAGGTGGTAGACAGAGGTGGGAAAAATTGAAAGGAGAGTGAGGACAAACAGGAGGAAGAATAGGATAAAGGGAAATACAAAGGTAGTAATCACAACTATGAATGTGAATGGGATGAATTCTCCCATAAAATGGAACTGGATAGCAGAGTGGATCAAAAACCAGAATCCTACAATATGTTGCTTACAAGAAATACGCTTGAAGTAGAGAGACAAACTCAGAGTAAAGGTAAGGGGCTGGAGCCGAATCTATTATACTTCAGTTGAAGTAAAAAAAAAAAAAAAAAAAAAAAGCAGGGGTAGCAATCCTGATTTTAGACAAAGTAAAAGCAAAAAACAACCTAATTAAAAGGGGAGGGGAAAAATTCACAACCAAACAAGAGACAGAGAGCATTATGAAATGTAGAGTAGATAATTTTGATTGTATTAAATTGAAAAGCTTTTGTACAAACAAAATCAATGCAGCCAAACCTAGAAGGAAAATAGAAAGCCAGGAAACAATCTTTCCAGCAAGTGTCTCTGATAAAAGCTTCATTTCTCAAATATATAGAGAACTCTGTCAAATTCATGAGAATATGAGCCATTTCCTAATTGATAAGTGATCAAAGGACATGAACAGCAAGTTTTCAGATGATAAAATCAAAGCTATCTATAGGCATATGAAGAAGTGTTCTAAATCACTTTTGATTAGAGAAATGTAAATTAAAACAACTCTGAAGTACCAACTCACACCAATCAGATTGGCTAATATGGCAGAAAAGGAAAATGATAAATGTTGGAGAGGATGTGGGAAAATTGGGACACTAATACATTGCTGGTAGAGTTGAGAACTGATCCAACCACTCTGGAGAGTAATTTGGAACTATGCCCAAAGGGCGACTAAACTGTGCATACCCTTTGATCCAATAATACCACTACAAGGTCTGTATTCCAAAGAGATCATAAAAAAGAGAAAAGGACCTACATGTGCAAAAATATTTATAGCACCCCTATTAGTGGTGGCAAAATATTGGAAATTTAGGGGATGCCTTTCAATTGAGGAATGACTGAATAAGCTGTGGTGTATGAATGTAATGGAATATATTAAGCAATAAGAAATGATGAGCAACAAGATTTCAGAAAAATGTGGAAAGACTTATACAAACTGATGCAAAATGAAATGAGTGGAACCAGGAAAACACTGTACACAGTATTATTAACATCATGTGATGATCAACTATGAATGACTCAACTTTTCTCAGCAACACAATAATCCAAGACAAGTACAAAATATTCACAAAGCAAAATGCTATCCATATATAGATAAAGAACTGATGGACTTTGAATGCATATCGAAGCATTTTTTTCACTTACTTTATTCTTTCTTGTGTTTTTTTTTTCTTTTGATCTGTTTCTTTTCCATAACTATGATGAATATGGAAATATGTTTTACATGATAGCATATGTATAAACTATATCAAACTGCCTACCATTTTCAGAAGAGGGAAGGGAGGAGGAAGAAAAATTTGGAACTCAAATTTTGTAAAAATGAATGCTAAAAATTTTTTTGATATGATTGTGGGAAAAAATAAAATACTATTTAAAGCAAAAAAAAAGACCCAAAAAAAAGAATGAAAGAAAGAAAGTGAAAAATAACATGCTTCAGTCTGCATTCAAACAGTATCAGTTCTTTTTCTGGAGGCAAATAGCATGCTTCATCATGAGTCCTTTGGGATTGTCTTGGATCATTGTATTGCTGAGAATAGCTAAGTCATTCACAGTTTCATTGCACAAGATTATTGTTACTGTGTACAACATTCTCCTGGTTCTGCTCACTTCATTTGCATCAGTTCATGTCTTCCCCGATTTTTCTGAAATCACCCTGCTTGTCATTTCTTATAGCACAATAATATTCCACCACAATCATATACCACAGCTGGTTTAGCCATTCCCCAACTAAGGGGTATCCTCTCAATTTCCAATTCTTAGCCACCACAAAAAGAGCTGCTATAAATATTTTTTGTACAAATGAGGTCTTCCCCTCCCTCTCCCTTTTTTTGATAACAACTCCACCAACGATGCATGCATTAGTTGATCAAAATTCTTAAAGATTTCAAATTGTTTTTTACATGGTTGTTGTTTTTGTTCTCTGGCTTCTCATTTCACTCTGCATCAGTTTAAAAAAGTCTTCCCAGGTTTCTCTGAAATTATCAACCCCTTGCCATTTTTTATGGCACAATAATATTCTAGCATATTCATATACCATAATCTGGAAAGCTATTCAACACTTGATTAACAACCCCCCTTAGTTTTTACTTCTTTGTTAATACAAAAAGATCTACTATAAATATTTTTGTACATATGGGTCCTTTTTCTCTTTCTTTGTATTCTTTGGGGTATAAACTAGTAATGGTATTGTTAAGTCAAAGGCCATGTAGAGTTTAGTAACTTTGGGGGCAAAATTCCAAATTGCTTTTGAGAATGGCTAGACTAATTCACAGCTCCACTAACAGTAACAGTATATTAATGGGCCTTTTTTTCCCATAGCCCCTCCAACATATATCAACTTAACCTATCATATTTATGTGAGGTAGAATCTCAGAGTTGTTTTAATTTATATATCTCTAATTATTAGTGATTTGGAATATTTTTTTATATGGCTTTGGAAAGCTGAGATTTCTTCTTTAGAAAATAGCCTGTTCATATCCTTTGACCATTTATCAATTGGGGGAATAGATCTTATTCTTATAGGTTAGAATCAGTTCCTTATATACCTTTGATATGCGATTCTCATTAGCAAAATTTGATGCAAAGTTGGGCTTTTCCTCTCTAATTACTTCTTTTCTTTCTAATTTTAGCTGTATTGGTATTATTTGTGCAAAACCTTTTTAATATGATGTAATAAAAATTGTCCATTTTATCTTCTGTGATCATCTTTATCCCCTATTTGGAATAGAATTGTTCACCTCTCTATAGATCTGAAAGGTAATTTCTTCCACGTTCCTTTAGTTTGTTTATAATGCCATCCTTAATGTCTAAGTTATGTATCCATTTGGAGTTTATCTTGGCATATAATGTGAGATGTTGGTTTGTACCTCGTTCCTGCCAGACTATTTACCAATTTACCCAGCAGTTTTTGTTGAAAGTAAGTTCTTAAATTCAGTAGCTTGTGTCTTTGTGTTTATCAAACACTAGGCTACTGTGTTCATTTGCTTCTGTATGTTATGTAGCTAATCTGTTCCCCTGATAGCCCTCTCTATTTCTTAGCCAGTATCAAATTATTTTGATGATGATTGTTTTGTAGTATAGTTTGAAATCTGGTACAGCTAGGCCTCCACTTCTCCAATTTTTTCACATTTTCTCTTGAGATCCTTGACCTTTTATTTCTCCAGATGAATTTATTATTGTTTTTTCTAGCTCTATAAAGTAATCCTTTGGCAGTTTGATTGATATGGAATTGAATAAGTAAATTAAAGGCCATCAGATTTAGCAGTAACCTTTAAAAGAGCAATTTCAGTGGAGTGGTAAAGTTAGAATGCAGACTACAAAGGAATATGTGGTAACGAAGTAGAAGCATTGAGTAAAGAAAACTCTTTCTAGGAGTTTAGCAGTGAAAAGGGAAAACAATAGTTTGAAGAAATACCAGAGCAAAAATGAGGTGTTTTAAGGATGGAAGAGGAGAGCTGGGGAGAGTGGGGGGGGGAGGTAGGAGAAATTGTGCATATTCATAAAGAAAATCTGAATACTATGAAGAAAGTAGTAATAATTAAAAAATGTGGGACCAAAGGCACAAATGAAGCAATTGGCCATGGCAAGGAGTTTTATGAGAGTTGGTTGAAATTATGATGTCTATAGTCTCTTCTATTTTGAAATCCTATAATCCCATGACATGTGAACATACCATTCATATAGAAGGCTGCACACTGTGCAACTTGAGGCCTCTCTGAAAAGTGAACATATTGTCCTGACTTGTTGGCAACCACTGGTACCTAGCATGGAAAGTGTCTGAATCAACATCTCTTCCCTCCTAACTCCTTTCTTCCTCCCGAAGGGAGAAGCATAGCTCCCCCATTTTCCCTATCTTTCACAGATCCCAGCTCAGCTCACTCTATGTTCTGTAGTCTTTTTCTTACATGCACAAAGACATTCTTCAACTTTGCTTTTTCAGTAGGGAGACTGCTTATAAAAGAGAAAGACCATAACTGTGTATCTAAATTTGTACTTCTTTGCAAGGGTATTTATCAAGTAAGATTTTGGTTCATTCATCCTCACCTCATCCTCAAAATTTCACTGAAGATTATCATTTCTTCTTGTAGATAAGGAAAATTAAATTTAAAGTGATTTGCCAAGATTACTCTGTATAAGTAGCAGAGTCAAGATTAGGGTTCTAGCTTCCTAATTACCAGGTTCATGCCCTTTATGCTGTACTATACATTTTTTTTTCCCCAAGAAAGACCCAGAGTTTGTGTTTGCTGTTTCTACAATATGTGGTGTCACTGTTACCTTTTTGGTCTGCTAATGGACACTGACTTCCATTACTTGGCTGTGAGTTGGCAGCCAAAAGAGCTAATATGATCTAAGGCTGCATAATGAGAGACAAAGCGTCCAGGACAAAGTAGGTGATATCCCCACCATACTCTGCCCTGTGCTCAGGTCACATTTGGAGTATAATGTTCATTTTGGGGCACTACATCTTAGGAAGTACATTGATAAGCTGGAGAGTATCCAGAAGAGAGTAATCAGAATAGTGAAGTATATGACATATAAAGATTAATTCAAGGAACTGGGGATATTTAGCCAGGAGAAGAGAAGACTTGGGGATGGTGTGGAATGGGGATGGGGCAAATTTGATTGAAGTTTGAAAAGTTGTCATGTTCAAAAGGGATTTTCATTTTTCTGCTTCTCTGTAGAAAACAGAACAAGGAGCAGCAAGTAGAAGGCACAAAGAGGCAAATTTAGGTTAGAGGTAAGTAAACATTTTTCAGTCATAATAGTTATTCTAAAGTTGAATAGGCTGCCTCAGTAGGTATCATCTGTCCGCCATACATATCACTGGCTGCCATTAAGCAAAAACTGGATTACCATTTGCTGGGTATGTTGTAAAGGAGATTCTTGCATAGGTTAAGTTGAACTAGATGTCCTCTGGGGTCCATTCTGATGCTGAGGTTCTGTGATTTAAATGTAGGCAACAGATAGCATTAGTAAACAAATCAGATTAAGTTGTTAGGCTCTAGGGAGAAGGTGTGACTTTCAGCTCCCTCTTCTCTTTAGAGAGGGGCCTTCAAGTCCAGCCCCCCAAGAATGATTGGCAGAGGTTCAAAAATGAAAGCAGCAGTACATTTCCCCACATTTTGCTCCTTGAAGTCTGTCATTCTCACTTTTTTGAGACTTATTTCTAGGAGTATATGACTTCTGAATTTTCATGCCAGGATTTCGAAGTCTAGTTCTACCCTTTCCCATTGCCCTAATAGCTTCACACACACACACACACACACACACACACACACACACACACACAAACACACCCCACCACCACCACCACTACCACCACCAAATTCATTGCTTGCTGATCTAACTTTTCATCTCTCAAATAAGGAATGCTCCCCTCCAAATCATCTGTCTGTAAGGCTTTTTATGCCTTAATATACCCAGGGTTTAGCATTTCTTCCGGCCAACAAGGTTTTATAGTAAGTAAATGAGATCTGAATGGAAAACAACAGATAAGGAAAAAACTAACTGCCCACCCAGATAATAGTGTCAGTTAATAAACAATTAAAACTGCCAGTCAGTCAATAAACATTTACTAAGTGCCTACTCTGTGTAGGTACTGTACTAAGGGTTACAAAGAAGGGCAAAAGATCACCCTTGCTCTCAAAGAACTAACAGTCTATTGGGGAAAACAATATGCAATTATGTAAAAACAAGCTATATATAAGACCAGAAAAGTCTTCCTTTAGTGTAGAAGGTAGGATTTTATCTGAGACTTAAAGGGAGCCAGGAGATGGAGAAGAGTCAAGCTAGCTTTCCAGACATGAAGGATGGTCAGTGAACCTGCCCACACTTGGAAGATGGAGTTTCTTGTTTGAGGGAAAAAAAGGAGGCCAGTGTCACTGAATCACAAAGTACCTGGGGAGGGGTGGGCTAAGGTATAAGAAGACTGGAAAATTGAAGATACAAGATATCATGAATGCCAAATAGAGGATTTTATATTTGATCCGGGAGTGGGGAGAAGGGAGAGTATGCATTAAGGTCAGATCTGCACTTTAGGATCACTGTGACAGCTGTATGGAGGCTATTTTGAAGTGGGGAGAGACTTGTGGCAGGAAGCCAACCAGCAGGCTACTCCAGTAGTGCAGGCATGAAGTGATAATAGTGCTTGTACTGGAGTGGTGGCAATGTCAGAGGAGAGAAGAGGACGTACACAAGAGATCCTATGAAGATACAATCGACAATCCTTGACAATAGACTCGATATAGGAGATGAGAGAGAGTAAGGAGTTGAGGATGACACTTAGATTTCAAACTTGGGTGCCTGGGAGGATGGTGGTACCCATAACAGTAATAAGGAGGTAGTAAGGGGGGAGAGTTTAGGGGAGAAGATAATAAGTTCAGTTTTGAACATGAGTGTATTGTGTCTATGAGACATCTATTTCAAGATGTCCAATAGGCAGTGGTGAGAAATGTTGTTTTGCAAGGTGGGGTAAAAAAGGGTCCCTCCATCTATTCCTTAGGCTGGTTCTCATCACCCTAGAGTGGCAGGTCCTTGACTTGAGCACTTCTGCTATGTCAGAGCAGAGATTCAGTCTATTTTTTGGTAAACTATTATTCCTTATCTCAGAGCATACTACCTGCTTCTATACTTGGCTCTTCAGACCCTTCTTAATTATTTTTTCTCCTCTTAAGCTCCCTCTTTCTACAATTTCCTTCTTTTCCAAAGTAAGGTAGGGCAAGCGCCAGTCGAGGTTGATCCCTCCCCAAACTTTTCAGAGACTATATTCCTCCCCAGAGCCATAAAACTATGCATTTGCTTGCAAAAAATCACCCACATTGTACTTGAAATTGGCAAAATTATAACACAAGTGGCAGAGTGGCCCCATCAAAACTTAAAGAAACAATGATTGTACCATTGTCCCAGGTAATCATTTCAGAATGCTGTTCACAGTCAACATACATCAACAGATATGCAATAAACATAGCAGAATACAATCATCACTTGAGAATTTGCTTCAGGGACTACATGTCTAAATTACATATAGAACATGTTAGAAGCACATCACAGCAGAGTATGCATATCTATAGAACACAATCATAACACCAAAACAATTTAAACTGTCAATACACCATCAATAGGTTCATAAAAGAAGAGATCATGCTTATCTATTACCATATTCACAACTAAGGAAGTAACAAAACAATAAATCACTAACAGGCAAATGTAACTACCATAATTGTACAACATTAATACAATCATACAATAACACAGTACACATAAACCACAAGACTGCAGCATAACTCAGGGCATGCAGCAATGAACAGATACATCTCTAAACATATCTGATAGCACACAAAGGGTAAGATTTGAATCAACATTGGTATGGCCATCTGGTTACATGTGTAACCATCTCCCTGAGAGTTTGATCTGGACATGACTAGATCACTGTGATCTACTGACTGATCTTCCCCTAGACCTGAACTTATTGATAGTATGGGCTTATGATAGTCTTCATCAGAACTTTATAGCTGTATTCCTAAAACGACTAGTGGAAGGCCCACCCAGTCTATTACTGTTCTGAGACTCCATGGAGTGTCTCTCTACCATAGGGTCCCAAAGGCTCAAATTCTAGGCAGAAAAGCCTTTGGGTTCAATTCATTCCCCTTGTCAGAATTGGTCCTTGGCAAGGCAGTTGTGTTAGTGTATACAATGTCTTCTTCCTTGAAAACGTCACTCTCTGAGTCAACGTCTGGTTGAGACAGTCTTTGTGCAACCAACCAGTGAGTTGTCTCTTATTTAGAATCCACTGAGTTAGATGTCAATCATATGTCTCCACCTGTTCATCAGAGGCCTGCTGACTTTCTTATGGTCAATAAGTAGTTATGGTGAGTTGTTAGTCTCGGGGGCTGTTTTGTAAACCAGCAAGTTGCCCAGGCTCTCCAGTTAGGTATAGAGTAGTTTTCCATAGATCTGCTTCCTTGCATTTCCCTTGAATAGAAAGGTTTCTTAGCAGAATTATGGCATTTTGTGGAAGGTCTTGAAAATGAACTTAGACATCATACTGTAAGCAAAGTCCTTCTGAGCTTCGAGCATATCAAGCTTAAAAACATCTTTCAGCTTCTCTTGGGCAAAAGACATACTGGTTTGGGGTCTCTTTTTTATTCTCTGAGACTCCAAACCACAAGTCACTAGGTAGGTATGGTTCTATACTTTGTATAACATCCAGAAGTTTGATATAAAGTTCATGGCATCATTTCTGATGGATTGTTACGCTTACAATAGAAATGTCATATATTGACTGCTCTAAGATTTTTATCCCAGCCTCACATTCCACAGTGTGTATTTTAAATACTCAGGCTGTTGGTTTCCTTAGGTCAGTCAGTCAGTCAACTAGTATTTATTAAGTAAGCACTTACTCAGTGCCAAGTACAGTGTGGAGCTCTGGGAATACTAATATAAGTAGAAAGACAAAGTCAGCCCTCAAGGAGCTTCTTGAAATATTACTCTGGAAAACCAAGCCCATTGTGATTCAAATGAAGCTACTTGACTACACCTTTAAATCCAAATCACTCTGGCTTTTCACTGATTGGTCAATAATAGGTCCCAGCCCAAGTTTCACTTGCTCTTTGGGTTTCGAAGGCTTTGAGTGAGTGTAAATAGCAATTGTTTCTGCTCTGGCCAGAAACTCAGAGGGGCTTCCCCTCCCAGATTGATTTTTTTTATGAAAGCGAACTAGGCCAGCTTTTGCCTCAATTCTAGCCTAACCTTTAATCACTGAATTGGCATTGCCTTCTGCTTCAGACAAACCGAGACCTGGGAAAGACGTTAGCTTAAAAAGGCCAAGGTCTCCCACTGCATCCGGGGCCATCACCAGTCATTTTGACCTAAGTCGTGCTACTGGACTCCATGACTCTAGTGGAAGAGTGAGGGTGATGACTTTGTACAACTCTGCCTTACTCAAATCCAATTCACTTGCAAGTCAAGACATCACACCCCACCCCCACCCCCCAAGTCATTGGTCCTCTTCCCAAAAGCAAAGAATGAACAACAACAATATTCTAATGGGGGATAGTATAATCCTAAAATTCTATACTACATGTCAAAGCTACCATTTCCTGGACTAACTTACTCTCAGATCTCTCCCTTCTGCAGGGAATCTACCACACTAGTTTAGCAACCATGGATCTTTTCTTGGTTCCTGCTTTGGCATGCATGCACATACATTGTGAAATGGCCAGTTACACCCGATAGATGATTTAAGATCTTGTAATAGCCTCTCAGAGAGAAAAAGTCAAAGCAGAAACACGCCAAAGGTTTGCTAGAGCTTATCTTCTCCAATATGATGAGTGTCAGTAGTGTCTTTCTTTAAATACACTGAAATCAAAGCACAGTTAGTAAGAGCCTACTATGTGCCAGGCACTGTGATTGACACTCAAAATATGAAGAAAAAAATGAAATGGTTCCTGCCCTCAAGGAGTTTCATTCTACCAGGGAAACAACATATACATATATACCTATACACATGTCTCCTTTGTGACATCTGCTAACCTCTTCAGCCAGTAAAATTGGTTTCTCATTAGCTCCAGGCTATTCTGGAACAGCTGGGCAGTTAGATAGTATAATAGATAAAGAGCTGGACTCAGAGTCAGTAAGACCTGTAGACCTGTGTTCAAATCCTACCTCAGACATATATTAGCCATGTGACCCTGAAAAAGTCATTTAATCACTCTAAGCCTCAATTTCCCTATATGTAAAATGGGGATATCACTACACAAGTTTCTCTGAAACTGTTCATTTTGCCATCTCTAATAGTCCATTAATAATAGCTAAATGGCAAAGTGGATAAAGTGCCAAGCCTGGAGGCAGGAAGATTCAACTTTCTCATTTCAAATCTGGCTGTAGACACTTCCTGGCTGTGTGACACTGGGCAAGTCACTTAACCCTGTTTACCTCAGTTTCCTCAGCTGTAAAAGAAAAATGAACTAGAGAAAGAAATGGCAAACCACTCCAGCATCTTTGCCAAGAAAACCCCAATGGGATCATGACGAGTCAGACCCGACTGAACAACAACAACATTCCATTACATTCATATATGGTACTATCAACTACTTCTTTTGAATTGACAAGTTTGCTTTGCTGTGTCCCACATATGGAAAATTTGTTACTTGACTCACCAAATCTTTGTTTTCCAAAGGCATGCTTCATAAGAAAAAGCAACTAAGGAACAACTGTAGCATAGTCACTCAGTGACCTAAGCTTCCTACCTATTCTTTTTTAGGGCACTATCTCTCTAGGGTACTCCTCTATATTGTTTTTTTTTTTTAGTCACCTCCATTTCTATGAATTACTTTGGGCATTGAAATCCTGAATCATCTCAATCCCCATTGCCCATCACAGGATCTAGCACTTAGTAGGTGTTTAGGAGAAAACATGATGTTGTCTAATTAATGAGAGTTATTACTTGTCCCACAAATGACTATCATTACTTACCAAGTTTGTAAAATCTTTCTCACTCAGTCTCAAACCTATCTTCCCAGCTTCATTGATTATTCCCTTTCACACACTCTACAATTGGCTTTCTTGCTCATCCATATACATCATAATACTTCTCCTCTATGCCGTTGCTGTCTTCGGTGCCTGAAATGTACCCTTTATTCACCTCTGCCTCTTAGAATCTCTAATTTCTTCAAAACTTAACTCAAAGGCTTTATATGAGGCTGTTGATGAATCCCCCTAGATAATTGCCCCCAACAAGTTATATTATGGTTACTTCGTATGTATTCTGTATACAATATATGTGTACATATTGTCTCTCCCAATAGAATGGAAGCTCCTTGAGGGCAGGGAGTATTTCATTTTTGTCTTTGTGTCTCTAACGCCCAATGTAGTGCCCATATGGAGTAAGCAGTTAGTACATACTTGTTGATTGATCTACTGATTGATTAATTAATAAATGCTTGTTGAATTGAATTGGCCCATCCCCAGAAGGTCAGAACACTTTCATGTTTATCCATAGGACACATCATCCAGATGAATGTGAGGGCTTTGTTTGATTTCATTCTTCGTCTGCCATCTGTCAAATAGGAGTAATGCTGTTTACTTTTCCAGGCTGATTATAGAATTAATGGTCATTTGTTCTTTTTTTTTTTCCTTTCTTTGGAGTGTTTGTGTGTATAGGGACAGGATAGGGTAGGGAAGGGGGAGCAGGTATAGAGATAGAAAGGAAAGTTGCTCCATGATAAAAGTGGAATACTAAGACAATTGAGCTCAAAGTAGTTTTCTACTGGAAGCAAATAAGAGATAGCCCCAGATATCCTACACTTTTACTTGGTTCAGCCAAAACTGGAGACTTTTCCTGAATGTAGCCTTATGTCAGGGACAAGTAAGGAACCAGAGATAATTAACCTGACCACCCAGGGAGTCAGCATTATTCAATGGAATGAGAGTCAAAGTCTCTGGCTTTGGAGACAGATGATGTGGGTTTGAATCTAGACTCTACTGTTTAGGATCATAGATTTGTGGCTGAAAGAGACCTTCGAGGTAATTCAGTCTGACCTCCTCATTTTATAGCTCAACCTGAAAGAGAAGAAGTAAATGGTAGAGCTAGGCAGTGAATTTAGGTCCTCTGACTTCAAATCCACCCTTCTTTCCACTGCACTCCAACTAACTTTGGGCAGATCACTTACATGCTGTAGGCCTGTTTTCTCATCTGTAAATGTAAAAAACAAAAAGTAAAAAATGTAAAATGTAAAAAAAGAAACAAACAAACCAGATGACTTCTAAGTTCGCTTGCAGGTCTAGATTTATCAACCTGCTTGGGAGCATATATCTAGGGTAAAAAATGAAAAGGAAAACAGATGTTGGAATGAATGGATGGGTAAAAGCAAAGAAGGCTGATAGTTAATAAGCTATTTATTTATATTAATGTAAAGAACAGAAGAAGAAAGGGGAACTTCTAACTCAGGTCTCACTTTTCTGATTATAACTGAGAACTTCAATGAGTAATCTTTTTATCTTTTTATTGAAAATTTGATTAAAATTGAGATATTTTGCATCACTGCATGTTTTAAGTTTGTCACAATAGGAACACAGTTTTGTGTGTGAACAGGTGAGTCAGAATGTGAGCTTCCAAGCTATATTTTGTGCCTTTAAATTTGATACATTCAGAACAATCCCTTCATCTCACAAAAGTGTGCTTTGGTGCACAATAGTGCAATATTTCTTTATTGCAATAACTTCTAAATACTTATTTTGCTTACTTGGCTTTTCATTCCACCAGTGCACTTTCAGAAAGTCCCCTAGGTGACACAAGACTGTCATGAACTCTAAGTTTAAATCCTGTGTCCCTATATGTTATAGTAGGCAAAATACTGGATAAGCAGATTTGAGTTACAATCCTAGATATGACACTTTCTGTTTCTATCGCCATGAACAAACTTCTGAGCCTCAGTCTCCTCATTTATAAAATGGGGGTAATGATACTTATGCTTTTCTCATAAGATTGTAGTGAGGCAAGAGCTATATATACATGTGTTTTATTATTTATTATTATAAAGACCTGGATTCATTATACTTAAAAATCACATTTTGATAGAGTTAATCATTAAAAATGCAGCCTTAAAAAGAAACCCAAGACCCCAGCTCAACTGAAAATAAGAGTCTTAAACCTTACATTTATTAATATAAATAACAATTGAAAGGACATCATTTTATAATTATTTAATAATGAGAATTTCTTTAGGGCAAGGACCATGATTTTATCTTTCTCTGTATACCCATCAATTAACATATTGCATGTGGCACATAGTAGGTACTTAAATACTTGTTGACTAATTGGTGACAGCTGGTGTAAGGGTGAGCTCACAGCCTTTTTAGGCTTTGGCTGGCTGTATACGTGTTTTTTGCTGCTCCTGTCAGGGATTAAAATGTAAGCTCCTTGGGGGTAGGTCCCTAACACTTAGCACAGTGCCTGGCAACAAAGAAAGAACTTAAGAAATGCTTCTTGTTGTTGCTGATGAGGATGAAAGGTCAAGAATTGGGCCAGGCAAGGAGGAGACCCCATGACCTTGGCTCCTGGATTTAGCTTTGTCTCTGCCTTTTCTGTCATCCACACATCTACCTCCGACAGTAGAAGGGATTTGAAGTTGAAAGAAAAATAAACTGGGAAACTCCAAACCCCAGAGATGTTTGGTAGTTATTGAGTAAACAGACTTCACAGGATCAGGAGACCATGGACTTAGAGCTACAAGGGACCTTAGAACTCACATGGATAACAAAGTATAGTCTGAGAAATTGAAATGAGGAAATATAGGCAATGCTCATTATAACCTTGGTTGAGGTCTCTGACAGAGAGACCAAAAGACCCTAAACCAGAAAGTGGAGCCCCAAGAAATGATGAAATCCAAGACAGTTAAGCAAAAACTTAAGCTAAAGCCTGAAGCTGGAAGCAGAGAGAAGCTCCACGAACTAGTGGCAGTACCAAAAGAAGCTTCAATTCAGTGGAGCAGAATTCAGTGAAGGAACATCCAGTAGAGATGACTTGTCCATCATGTCAGTGTCTGAGGAAGACTGTGTCAGCAGGACACAAGTAAAGAGGAGGCCCCGAAGGAGAAGCATGATGACATCACGAAAAGACGTTACTTACTGTGTGGCATCAAATGAAGGATTTGCCCCTTCACAACTGTTCTATGGTTCCATGTGTTCTCTCTGTGTTTGCCATGCCATGAATGTTCCCAGTGTGGGTCCATTGATGGCATGCATATTTATGGGAGAGTTGTATACCAGGTATATGGGATGGAATGTTTTGTTGCTACTTTTCTGAATGAATATTTCATTAAATGCTTTTAACCTGAATTGGAGCTAATGAAGACCCACAAATAGTGCCTTCAGTTTAGAAGAGTCTACTCTGAGGAACCCCATCCCTAAATTGGGTGCGTACGTTTTCCCATTTGATACCCACCAAAACCCTGAGTGATGGGTGCTATTATTACCACCATTTGACATATGGAAAAATTAAGGGTTAGAGAGGTTACATGCCCAGGGTCACATATCTAGCCAGTGCCTGAGTCAGAATTCAAGCCCAAGTCTTCCTGAGTCGTCTAGCTTTATCCACTCTGACATTGCTTCTGTTTTAAACACACACACACACACACATACACACATACACACACCACTTTTCAGGTATTAATGACATCAGACTCTGGTGGCAAGCTGGAATACTTTAGAATCATATGGAAACTGAGGCCCAGGGGGTTTGTAACCTACAGAAGTTCACAGGTATTAAATGGAAGAGCTAGAATTTGAACCCAGGTCCTCTGATTTCAAATCCAGCATTCTTTCTTGCTACTGTATCATATTGGCTTACACTCACATTATTTAAAATTATTTAAAAGAAGCATTTGACAGATGTAACTATATCACCTATCTATATATTAGTATAAACTATATATTAATGCAATTTAATTCACTGGGCATGTATAAAACTGACAGATGGGTGGCAAATGAATGTGTTGTGTAGTTTCTTGCACTTAGTAGGTCTTATTGAATGGAACTGAGTGAGTTCAAAATAAATCGATAACTGATCCCCAACTTGCTAGAGAAGGCTGAATTTGGGATAAAGGTCAATGGTCCTTGGCTCAAATCCAAGCTCTGCCCACCTACAAGGTAGTGTGACCTTGGATCAATCACTTAACCTATGGGCAGTTTCCTTATCTGTAAAATACCTCTCAGGTCCCTTCCAGCTTCGGATCTATGATTCTATGAAAACACCTAGAAAACAAATCTCATGAAAAATCAAGGGTTTCTGGAATCACGGTATCCCCCACTCGGCGACTGCTTTTCTCTTCTTTTTGCACCCCCATCCTCTAGCACAGTACTATGCACATAGTAGGCGCTTACTAATGTTTGTGGAATTGCACTGGCACGAGGAAGAGAGGATGACGACGACGATGATGATAGCAATGATTCGCCACCTCCCCAAAGGCGCGCTCCAGCCAGTGAGGTCTGGCCACATCTGCAGCCAGGACCGTGAAGGGTTAAAGGAGACAGACAGTTCCTCTGAGTGCTTCTCTCTCTCTCTCTCCCTCTCTTTCCTCTCCTTCCCCACCCTCCTAGTTTTGGCAAGGGATTAAAGTGCTCCCCCCTGTGGCAGCAGTGACCCAGAAATGAGTTTGATTCACGGAGTCCTTCCTCCATAACAAGTAAAACGTCAGTCAGAGAGTACCTCCGTGTGCGAGTGTGAGAGTGCGTGTGTGTTGTGTGTGTGTGTGTGTATGTGTGTGTGTGGTGTGCGAATGTTGTGTATGTGAGTGTGTGTGCATGGGTGCGCGCGGGTGTGTGAGTGCAAGTGCAGGAGCCGCTCTCGGCTCGCCTCCCCACCCCGCGGCACCCTGAACTCATGAGGCACCGGGAGCCGCGCTCGCTCGCCGCGAAACTCCGAGCCCACTGGCGAGCAACACCATTGCAGCAGCAGGTACCGTGTGTGTGTGTGTGTGTGTGTGTGTGTGTTGCGTGTGAGCGCGCGGGGGGAGGGGCGCGGCGGTGTGTGTATGTGTGCGCGCGGGTGTGTGTGTCTGTGAGTGTGTGCGAGTGTGTGTGCTGCGTGTGGGTCCGGACCCCGCGGCGGCGTTGGCGGCGGCTGCAGGACCAGCCGAGCCAGAGCCAGCCGAGCCCGGCAGAGCAGAGCAGAGCTGAGCAGAGCTGCACAGCCATATTTGATGGGTCTGTTGCTTTGCTCGGGAGTTCTCGGGAGTAATTTAATGCCGAAGGTCGCTGCCTAGTGGAAATAATCTAGTACGTCATTAATATGGCGCCAAAAGATTGGGTTCTGGATATGTAACCAGGAGGGAGGGAGGCAGGCAGCCAGGCGGGCGGGCGGGCGGGCTGGTGAGCAGGCAGGCGAGCAGGCAGGCAGGCAGGCAGGCAGGCAGCGGCTCAGCGCTCCTATCCCACCACTAACTTGGGCATTCATGGCTGGGGCCCTGGGGGAGCCCTGGGAGAAGGAAACAGGATTATTTGGGGAGCCTGAGAATTGATCTAGGTTGATCAGTAAGTTTTTATTTTTAAAAAATTTTTAAAGAAAAATTTTGGAGGGGGGGGAGGGCCGCTGCGGACTTTAAGAAACCTCTTTCTTTTCTCTTTCTTTTTTTTTTTTTGCATTGATGAAGACCATGCAGTGTTCAGGTGAATCCTCAATTAACCGTTCCCAAAGCACCCTCGAGGTAGTTGGCCCTCGGGTGGAAGGTTTTCAAAACCCGTGTGCATAGGGCTTCATGGGAACGGAAAGAAGCATAGTAACAACTTGGTAGACAGATGGCAATGGCAGAAGAGTACAGGTCCTTGTCTATAGGAATACAGTCTGTTCGCGGCAGTGTGAAGGGGGACATCTATCTATACAGCCATAGGTGTGTGTATCTCTGTGTGCATAGGTACATATATGTGAAGGGTAGCCACGAACTAGCTCTTAGAACCGTATCACTAGCAGTCCAAAATATTCATTGCATCAGTTCACGAGTACTGGGAAGAGAATTGGGGGAGGGGGAAAATTATTCGAATTGGGGTTCTCTTATCGTTAAGATTTTTACTTTTCGGTGAGATTAGCGGAAAGTATAAAACCCCTTTCAAAGGTGAAATTAGGAAGGAGTAGCTTGGGTGGTGAGGGAGGGAGGGAAAGTACAGATTAATCCTGAATTTAAGTGAATTGCAAATTGCAACCTTTGGCACCATGGCATCATTTGCAAATTATGGAGGTGGGGCCCATTGACCACCTTGATCTTAAAAATGGGTGTGTAGTGTACCCCATGGGGCAGCAAGTTGCCAAGACCTTAAATAAACGTGTTGTATATGTTGTGTTTAGGAGTGGGGGGCTTTGGGGCTATTTCCTCCCCAGCAGCATGTTCTTTCGGAGCAGTTTTTCCCAGGGTTGCTTGGTGCTTGCTTTGCAAATGCAGGGAATAGATGGAATGTGGAATGTTGACCTGGGATTCGAATCCTGTCAGAACGGTCCCATTTGCTGGAGAAATTCGATCCCCTCCACCTCCTTCCCGCCCCCCCATCTCCCCGCCCGCTTTTGGGGTGGGGGGGAAGAGGCGGGGCCGCCTCGGGCGCTGCTGCAACTGAAAGTGGTGGCGAGAGTAGCAGCATCAGTAAAAGGCAGGTGCACTAGGACCATCTTTCAGAGGGTCTCTTCAACTCCCTAGCTGTTTGCGTTAACAGCCTCGCCACCCTCCCACTGGCCCTGGGGTTACCTGGGAGGAAAGGAAGCGGAGTGGGGGTGGGGTGAGAATGGAGAGAAATGGATGCTGGTTTCCAGCGGCACGTGGGCAGGTGCAGTGTGGCGGATAGAGGGTGTAACTTTTGCAACCAGCCTCAAATACCGGAGGGGAGCCGGTGGAGAAGCAGCGTCGGGGTAGGGGGAGACTTTACCTAATGTGATTTGAAGGTTCATTTAACAGGCCAAGTTTGATTTACATGGGAATTTTGCATATAAGCTGCATGGGGTTACGGACAGAACACAAGACCTAGTAACCTGGTTCTGCCCTTCAGTAACTGTAACTTGGCTGGTGCCATGCACTTCTCCCCCCCTTGGCCTCAGTTTCCTTATATGAAAAAGGAGGGATTGCTGTCAATAATCTCATGCCAGGGTCCCTTTCAGCTCCTTGTCCTAAGAGGGGGAGGGATAGAGGGGCTTCTTGGAGGAATGCAAAGGGGCAGTGCTCAGGGCACTTGGCCTGGATAAAAAGACAAAAAGCCCTTAGGCGTGCACAGTTGCCGCCGCAGCCTCGAGAACTGTCCGAGAGTCTAGTCCCTGGAGAGCCGGCAGCCTCTCCCTAGGATCCCCTGGCCCAGATTAGGGCGCGGCGGCTGGAGCTGGAGAGATCCTGGGAGGAGGAGGAGGAGGAGGAGGAGGAGAGAGAGAGAGAAAGAGAGAGAGGCTGGCGTTTGTTTATTTGTTTTGCGCCGCCTTTTTGCTGGATGGTTTCCTGTGACAGAGGTGATACACAGTTTCCAGAACTGTCTGGGGGTGGGAGGAGAGGATAGAGAGACAGGAGATGAAGTCTCTTCCTCGCAGCCACCGCCGCAACTGCAACCCCCAAACCGCTTCTCTCGCGCTCCCCCCACCCTCCCTTCCTCCGGCATGAATGTGCACGCTGCTTCACCCGGTGCAAGCGAATCCGGGAAAGCTAGGGCGCCTCGCCGGGAGGTGGGGGTGGGGGCCGAGTTTGATTTGCTGCCGGGCCCAAGCGGATTGGTGTAGATGGCCCGGGGGAGCTGGGGAGGGCGGAGCCGCGAGCCTGTGGGTGGGGGTTTGAGACTGCTGGTCACTTTGCAAATGCAGCAGGGCGGCGGCACCAGCTGGATATGTTTCCTTCAGTGAAGGTGGCATCCTTGCTGGAAGGGCTTATTCGGGTGGCTGGGCCTGGAGTTACTTTCCGTCCCTCCTCCTTTCCTTTTCCCCTCCCTCCCCAACCTCGTTGTTATTTCTGCCCTCTCCGGAAGGGGGGTGGGGATGAGAAGGAGCAGCAGATAGTTCTGTGGGCACCCTGGCAGCCCATGCACGGTGCATTGGCTTGCATTCCTTGCAGATGCAAGCACTGAACTAATTCAGCGAGGGGTGTGTGTGTGCCCCTGGGCAGCAGCTGGCTGAGTCCTGGAAACGTGCCTGTACTTACCGCTGCAGCAGTACCAGTGCATCCCCTGCTTAGCCTGGCCTCGCCTCACCCTTCTGCTAGAGCAGCCGAGGAGGGCGCCAGGGGCATGCCTGCTGCAGCTTGGGGACCCTGTGATGGCTTCAATCAAAGAGCCCCCCCCCCAAAGCGGGCTAGTCAGATGTGCTCCCGAACCCCGTTAGGAGTTCTGCCTTCCCCAGGGAGGCCCGTTAACGGCAGCATCAACTTGGATCCCTAATCAGGAGGGAGGTTCCCGGCCTCAGATGAGTAGGAAGATTTGTAGCCCTCTAGCTACACTGGCGAATCCTGACTTCATTTAATTATCTTCTACAATTGTGGCAGCAGGGTAGGAATGAAGACGAAAAGCTGCCTTCTGGGTGGAGAGCATTGGAAACTTCCTCCTGCAAGAATGGAATGCACTGAGGGGGTTGTCGCTCCTCAGGTGGCTGTGGAAAGCCCAGCAGCCTGGAGAGCTTGCTGGTTGTCTTCACACCTCAAGTCCAGGGGCCTGGAGTTTCTGTTCTTCAGCTCAGGACCGTGTGTTAGTTATAGCACACTGAAAAGTGATCACTTATTGAGTGTAACAGGGTCTCACTGCAAGAGTTGCCATCCTTCAGGTCACGAGAGAAGTACACCCCCCAACTTGAGGTTTGTTCTAACTCCTCTTCCATCAAGTTTAGATGAAGACACTAAACAGTGCCCTCTAATCCTAGTGGGAAAAAAAAACACGGATTTGGAGGCAGAGTACCAGACTTACTACTCAGATACTGATGTTGCTACTTAACTATACAAATGATCTTGAATAAGCTGCTTCTTCCTTCTGGGCCTCAGTTTCTTCATCTATAAAGTAAAAGGATTAGGCTAGCTGATTCCTGTGGTCCCCTCCAGCTCCAAATCCTCTAATTTATAGGTGTACATTGAATTTTAAGTGTATGAGGGGAGGGGCAGTAGGCAAGGCTATTAGGAATGCAGTGTGGAATAACTCCATTCCCTCCAATAGTTGTAGCTCAGGAAGCAAATTGATATTATTCACAGATAATCTCTGATTTCATCATGGGTTACCCCTAGTATGGAAATTTCTGCAGCTTGCAATAGATTCTTTCATTAGTAGGTAAGTCCTGGAGAGTTGCCTGAGAGATGCCCAGGGTTTACACAGCTGGGGAACCATATCTTTAGAATTGGACTAGACTTTCCAGGCCGTTCTAGAATATCCTTTAATTTTAGAGATGAAGATGCCAGGACCCGGAGAGGGTCAGTAACTTGCCCAGGCTCATAAGTCATAATCTGGATTTGAATCTAGGCAGCTCCAAATCTAACTCTCTCCAGT
Source organism: Vombatus ursinus (assembly GCF_900497805.2). NCBI lineage: Eukaryota > Metazoa > Chordata > Mammalia > Diprotodontia > Vombatidae > Vombatus > Vombatus ursinus. The sequence continues at coordinate 12,226,799 of NW_020951957.1, read as the reverse complement.
ACTTAGTGTTGCTGTCTGTTAACTATCCTTATTGTCTCTCTTATCCAAGGATTCCAGTGCTCTGAAAAATTCCCAGGGAGGACAGATCAATCAGATCACTCCCTAGAGGATTCATAAGAAAACATCTTAGAATTTGTCTTGGAGTATGTTCTAAGAATATCTACTCTAGTCCAATAACTGATTTTCTGGAAGGAAGCCCAATTAGGGGCTTCCTGCTTCCACATCTTAGGTTGGTCCTTGTAGAGGCCTGTAAAAAAGAGGTGGGAATGTGCTTGAGGAGGGGGGAGGAGGGCTGGTGGTATGTCTAGTTGTGTGTAGGAGGCTTTGTGCTGCAGTGGAGAGGGCCCTGGATTTAAAGCAGAGGACCTGGGGTGGAATCCTGGCTCTGCTCCTTAAAAAAGCTTGTGGGAGCCTGGGTCTCAGTTCCTCATATGTCACCTGGAGGGATTGTACTTGATTGTCTCTAAAGTCCCTTTCAGTCACTTAGTCATTTTATAATCAGTTATCTGGAGTTTCAGCATTATCTCCCATTCATTGGGTCCGTTTTACATCTTTACTTTTATAGAGAAAGTTCAGTGTTGTCTGAATGTGGAGGGGAAAGGGAGAGGGAGACAGACAGAGATAGGAAAGAGAGACAGAGAAACAGGGAAGGGAGAGGGATTTAACCTTAGAATTAGGGAAAGGTAGGTTCAAGTTGTATCTTTGATACATACTAGCTCTGTGACCTTGGGTAAGTCATTTAATATCTCCTTGAACTAAGGAGTTCTTTAAAACTAAAATAAAGGGACTTCGCTGGTCCAGTCTGCCTTTGTAGCAGAAGTTTACTCAGCAGGAAGTTCCTAATACCAGTGAAATCACAGATCTCAGTCCATATCCCTATTTAAACATTTAAAAGCCTTCCTGCCTCCATTACCTAGTAATTTATTTGTATAGAAACGGAGTTTTCATTCAGATCTACTTTAAATTGGTGCATTAGAAAGAGCCTTGGATTTGGAGTCAGTTTGAGAAGACAGTTTGAATCCTGGTTTTGCCATTTCTTGTGTGACATTAGGCAAATCACTTAACCTTTCCAGTCTCCCTTAATGTTGCTGCCTTCCTTCCAAGATTATCTCTTCTCTTCTCTTCTCTTCTCTTCTCTTCTCTTCTCTTCTCTTCTCTTCTCTTCTCTTCTCTTCTCTTCTC
>NW_020951957.1:12059826-12225607 GCF_900497805.2 Vombatus ursinus | reverse complement strand
TCTCTCTTCTCTTCTCTCTGTCTGTCTCTGTCTTTCTGTCTCTCTCTGTCTCTTTCTCTGTCTCTCTGTCTCTCTCCTACCCCCTTTTGATCAGGCACTGTCTTTTATCTTTCTTTGTATCCCCAGTGCTTGGCACAGTGCCTGGCACATAGTAGGTGATTAATAAATACCAGTTGGCTGACTGACTCTCCACACTTCTGTTTCCTAGTCTGTAAAGTGTATGGATTGGATTAGATGTCCTCAAAGGTAAAGGGTTTGGGCATGTCAAATTTACATCATGCTTTACCTATGTGATTTCATTTGATTCTCCCCACAAACTTATGAGTTATGAACTAGTATCCCATTTGATAGCTTAGGACCCAGTCTTAGTGTCATAAATATGTATTTGAAAGTATTTGAGGAGGACTTGTGACCCTAGTTTTCCTGACTTGTGTTCGGTATTCTATTCACTGCACCTTGCTCCATGCCTCACCTTGTTGCCTTCCTCATTGATGACCTCTCAGGTCTCTTTAAGCTTTGAATCTATGTTATTATGTTTATGTGAAAAGGTTTCGGTAAGGTTAAAACACTGAAAACAAGCCAATTCTGCAAAGGGGGGGATACCAGAGATTAACAGGACCCTTTACAGTTCTAGAAGGAAAGGTTTTATTTTAAGCGTGTGTATTAACCCATGTGACACAGAATTTACTGTTTAGAGGAGTTAGTGAGTTTCGTCCAGGAAACCTCTGTTGCCTCCAGTTAATAGTGACTTTCTCCCTCAGATCTCACGTGTGTGTTTGTTTTTTTTTTTTTAAGTGAGGTAACTCTAATCATAATATTATACATTTTTCTGTGTTAGTGTTATGTAACTTTAGTAGGCTTAATGGAAATGACCAAATGTTAGCTAAACCTTGTATGCTCAGTGCCCAGCACAGTCTTGCGGTTGAGGTATGTTCTTCCTAAGTGATTGATTATTTCTTTTTAAAAGGACTTAGTTGGGGTAGAAACAACTTAGTAGAGTGCATTGCACTTAGTAGGTGCTCAGGAAATGTTTGCATGATTTCTAAAAATGTTTATTAATGCCTTTTGTTTTTATGTCAATCATTTCTCACCTTCTTTCAGGTTGAGCTCTCTATTATGACAAAGATAACATTAATCAGTCCTCCTACCCTTTCTGACTTACTTTTTTTCTTGAATAAACCCAGAAATTGGCTTTAGAAGAACACCTAACTGGGGGCAGGACCTGTAGAAATAAAATCCCAGCTGGGTAAAATGAGAGAACATTACTTTCCCCATTATATAAGCACACACAAACATGCAGTATACTCACACACAAAATAACATTTTAATGTAACTTCAAGTTCTTGAGTTTGGAGAGCATCTGTTTATTTTTAAAATAAATTCAAGAAATTGTTTTCCTAATACACTTACCCACGTACTTGTTGGAAAAGAAACTGCCACATGATCTCTTTGTAATTCTGAAGTTTTGGTAGATTGGTTCAGTGTTCAAACTTATCATCTTTGTGCTCTTTATTCCCAGTTTCCTCAGCTGTAAAATGAGGGAGTTTAGACTAGATCAGGGGTTCCAAACCTTTCATGTGTTGTGAATCCCTTTGGCATTCTAGTGAAGCCTATGGGACCCCTTAGAAGAATGTTTGTCGCTAACATCCATAATCGAAGGAAAAGCTAAATTTCACTTGGAAGTTAGTGAAAATAAAGATGTATTTTTTTTTCCCCTTCCAAGTTTATGGAGCCCCTGAAATCTCTCTACCAACCACAGGTTAAGAGTCCTTGGAGAAATTGTCAAGGTTCCTAACAACTCTAAATCTATGATCCTGTTGAAGTACGGTAATTTCTTCCCTATTTATTCAGCTCTTTATTATGACTGTCCCAAAGTGGAATGGGCTGTCTCTTTCCATGGGAAGGAGTGTATTCCTCCTCTCTCAAGGTCTTCAGGCAGAATCTAGGTGACTTGTGGTAAATGTCTTAAAGGTTCCTTCCAACACTGAGATTTTGTAATTCTGAGCTTTAGTGGTTTCTAAGGGCCTTTATAGCCTGAAAGCCCCCTACATACAGGAAGATGAATAGCTTGAACTAGGAGCAGTGCCTAGAAATTGCAAAGAGGCAGATTAGTTTTGATATAAGGAACCTTTCTAACAATTGGAACTATCCAAAAGAAGAGTGGGCTGCCTGGAGACAAAGGAGCTTTGCCTTTCACTGGAAGTCTTCAGGCAAAGCCTGGATGACCGCTTTTGTTAGTAATATAGTACATGACATATATATTTGCAAAGCTGAAGGAGTTCTTATACCCTAGGAGGCCCCTGAGTTAACTTTCACCTCTTAAGATTCAGTGATTCTTTTAGAGGTCAGTCTCTTAAACCCATGAAGGGGAGGCTAGGAGGCCAGCATCAATAGCAGTGACTGGACGTTGTATAGAGGCACACTTAGACAAGATATAAGGAGAAAAAAATTTAGCACATTGAAAGCCTAAAGTGGAATGACCTGACTCAAGAGGTAGTGAGTTCCTTATCGTTGGAGGGCTTTGAGCAAAGGCTTTGTGACTCACTTGGATGTGTGATGGAGAGGTGATTATTACTCACTTGGGAGTTAGCCTGGATGGCCTCTGAGGTCCGTCTAATTCTGCAAATTCTGTCATCCTATTTCTGGGATTCTGTAAAAGCGCTATCCTCAACCAAAATGAGTATTTTGTGCTTACTCGAAGTTGGGTCAGGATGCAAGGGAGCAGGCGGTAGGTACTAGGGGATTTGTGCATCTGCTGGAATTCTATTCCTTTCTCTTATTATCTCTGTAGATGCTCAGGGGGCCTTTAATATTAGAGTGGCCCCTGTTGACAAGCATTATAGTTAATGGCCCATCAGAGTTGGCATTAAAAATCCTAGATCTTATAAAGCAGATTTGCAGCGGGTGAAGAGATGACATTAGGAAAACCTTACCCTGTTCCTCTTTCTCTTTAGGCACCTCCCTCTTTGAGAGCCAGCGGGTGCAGTGACAGGGTGTTTGATCTGGACACCTTGGCTCTGATCTCGGCTCTGATAGCAACGTTTGTTAAATTCTTGGTATGTGCCAGACCTTGTGCTACGTGCTGCAAAGACGGAGATGAAAAATGAGACAGTTTCTCCTTTTTAGAAGTTTGCATCCCTTGGGGAGAGATGTTGCCCATATATAAGGATGTATGGAGTAAGTTCAAAATATAAATATACGGTTGTTAGGGAGAAAGGGTATAGAAGTTGGAGGGATCAGGAAAGGCTTCCCTTAGACAGGAGGTGTCAGATGTGCAGCCTGCAACAATTCCCTGCGGAACCAGATTAAAATGGGAAATATTTAACAAAATAAATAACAATACAGTAGGACAGAGATAATGCTAGTATGTGATTTTCAAAGTCAACAGGTGGCCAGAGGAATCATTATGTATAGTTTTGTGGCCCCTATTTCTATTTGAGCTTGATGTCATTAATGCTGGAACAGCATCTTGAAGGAATGCTAGCTGAGGGACAATGGACAAGTCACCCTTTGAACCTTAGTGTGTAAAGTGGAAGTGTCAAGATTTGGCTCTTACTGAGCTGTTGTAAATCTGGGCATACTTTGGGAACTATTACTTTTTGGTCATGAGATCATGGGATTTAGATCTGGGAAGTAACCTCAGAAATGTCCACACTCCACATTTTACAGAAGAAGAAAACTCAAACCAAGAGAGGCAAAAATGAGCAGTCTAAGGTCACACAAGGATTTGGATTTAAGGTATTTTGAGCCCAAATTCAGTTGCACCATGTTGCTGTGTTTAACAGGAAGAAATCACTATGGCACAAAGCTACGCTGCTTTTAAAAGCCCTCAAGTTAGAATCAGTTTGAAACCTTCCTCCCTAGCCTGTCCATTGTGGGTCTTATTAATTGTATGAGATTCAACAGTTTCTGTTTTTTAAAGAACATTTCCACAGGAGGAAACCTCACTGAAATTCCAGCAGACTATAATTCTTCACTTGACCTGTCAAGAATTTCATTTCTGATTGTCCATTTGAAAGACTGAATTCTCCTTTTTTGAGCTTGCCTCCCTAGTTAAGGCCTGTTCAAAGTAAAGACAAAGTAAAAAAAATCTAAAAGTCTTTTTTACAGTTAGTAGATCAGTTGATAGAGTGCCTGTTCCGTGTAGCTTTTAGAGTATTTAGAAAATACTATCTTGAAGGAAGTAGCAAACCATTGTCCGTTTTGTATGGTGCTGACATGAGCTAAGAGGGAAGTATGGACCTTCTGTCATTATGATATTTCAGGGAGGTTTTTTACAGTGTTGGTGACTAGGGAGGCAGCTATTGTGTAATGAAAATAGTGTTGGACCTGGAGAGAGAATAAAATCCCAGCATTGTCACTTCCTGCTGTGGTGGCCTGGGGCAGGCTCTGAGCCTCCGCTGTAAATTAAGGGGGATGAACTCAATGGTCTTTAAGTTAGGGATCAGGTCGAAATCCTGTGATCACAGTGGTGCACAGTTGTAAAACAGTGGTTAAGTTAAGATGCCTGAACTGGGCACTGGCCCAAGGGTGGTTGAGACCCTTTCTCTTGGCCTCATTACCAGCCAGAGGCCCTCTGATTTCTGAGAGTTTTAGTTGAATCGTCATCTCTGACTCAACCTGTCACAAACTAATGCCTCGGATCCACAGCTCCCCCTCCTTCTTCCTCCAAAAAGAAATAAACCAGACCACATAATCAAGCCAGACTTGAAAATAGAGTGTAAGTCAAGAGAGTAGATAGTCCTTGAGATGGCAAATTTCTTGTAGTCAACAGAATCTTGAGTTTGAAAGAAGCCACCCCCTTCCTTTTTCATATGAGGAAACTGAGGCCTAAAGAGGTCTTGTATTCCTTTATTTAAGCCTCATTAATTCTCTGTGGTTGGCCCTCAACTTCCAGCTGACCTCTAGATTATCCTAAAAACCTACTGGGTCTGGCCAAATCCCAAGGAAGGTGATTAGAAGCCACAGATTCAGTTTTAACTTGCAGTGCCGCCGCCTTTAAAAAGGATTATGGAATTCATTTTAGGTCGAAGCATCTTACTTTGAAATACCATGAGTATTTATTTATTTATCTTTTAAACGTTCATATATGATATGAGTATAGGAAATGCTGTTCAGTTGGGAATTCCTAATGAGTTCCTAATTTTTGCAGCAAATTATATTTATCTGAGTTTGTAGTTCCAATGATCCCTGCCAGAGAATTAGGAAAGTGTTATATTGCCCTTCACTGAGAGTTTTATTAACTAATACGTGGAAGGGAAGTCAGGGCGCAGCTGTCAGTCTGTTTCATGCTGAGCTTTGTGGAATACTAAACCTCAGCTATCCAGAATACTCCAGGAATGAAGCAGTAGATCTGAGTGGAAAGGATAGGAGATCTACTTTGAATCCTACTTTTGTCGTTTATTAGCTGTATGACCTTGGCTAAATCTTTTGACCCTTTTGAGGCTCAGTTTCCTCATTTGTATAACTGGAGTGGGATTGTCATTATCTTGAGGATTCCTTCAAGCTCCAACAACCCTGTGAATTTTCTACGTTAAGTGCTACCCCTTTAGGCACTAGATTTTTCTTTCTGTGCCTTCTTACGGAGGATATTTGAGGATAGTTTAACATTTTGTTGTTGATTTAAGGCTGCGGTTGTCAATTCTTTCTGCTGTCTGTTTACCTTTCTCCATCCCATTTTCTAATTTGATCTATCTTTGATTAGAAACCAGATTAACAAATGTATTAGAATTATTTGTAAATTAAGAGTAAATAGGCTCATATTGAGGATGTTAAGTGCTTATCTGGGAAAAAAACACATGGACTTTGTTATATCTATTCTGGTGGTCCAGATGCCACTTTTTGTTCCATATAAGATGGTTCAGATAGCTGAGATCTGGATAGTTGCGATGTATTTTACCTCGGAGAGTTCACCTGAGATGTGGATCCACTATTCTGGTTCAGGAATTTTATAATAATAACAATCGATAGATTCTTGTAGCACTTTAAGGTTTGCAAAATACTTTACGTATTTATCGCATTAATCCCCAAGATAGCCCTGTGATGTAAATGCTATTATTTCCATCTTGCAGATGAGGAAATTGAGACTGAACGAGGTCAGTTGCTTGCCTAGGGTTACACAGGTAATAGGTGCCCAAGGTGGGATTTGAACTCCTGTTGTCCTGACTCTAAGTCTACCACTGTTGGTACTATTCCATCTAGTTGCCTGATTTGATGTTACCAGTTCATTTAGGGTTAATAAAGTCAAGTTGATTTCCCATTAACCAAATAATGGGACACTGATTTGAAAATCAGAATATTGATTTATTAATTTATGCTGAGAAATAAAATTGCAAGTTAGACTGAATATTTGCAACTGTTGATCAATGCATTTTGTGTCCTATAGAGAACTGTATTTGAGAAACAGAAATAAGGTTAGAATGTTGCTTGGTAAATATAGAATCATGTTAAGGGAAATTGGATGAGCTTAGGGGATATTTACATAGCTACTTGCTGTGGTAGCTTGTTTGGGGTGGGAGGGAAGGAGTGAATGACATCACCTTATGTTGTAGAAAGGGTACTGGATTTGGATTTAGATGACCTGGCCTCCAGTTTCACTCTTCCATTTTCTGGAAGCATGACCTTGAGTAAGTCATTTAACTCTGCTGGGCCCCAGTTTTTCCATTTATAAAGTGAGTACAATGAAATAGATGACCTCTAAGGTCACTTCCAGGTATATATGCCTGAGATGTTATAATCCTCTACTCTAGGGATATGATACCTACAAAGTGGATGGGACGTTGATTCATAATCACAGAATCTTAGAATTGGAAGGGATCTTAGTGGCCAAGAAGGCCAGTCCATAACCAAGCATGAATCCTTTCTATGACATTTCAGATTTCTGTGTGGTCCATCTTACTTCTGGAGTTTTCCCTTATATCAAGCCTAAGTTTCTTTCCCAGACACTTCCTTGAATTACACCTTTGGAGGGGGGCAAACCAAACAAGTGTAATCTCTCTTCAAAGTGACAATCCTTCAAGTGCTTGGATCCAGGCAGCAGGTGTGCCCTGCTCTCTCTACCTCCCTCCACCCCAGTTTTCCCTTCTCTGGGCTGAACTGGTTGGAGCACTGCCCCTGTACACTTGACAGCAACCCTTCCAACTTTATTAGGCGTGTGCTTTTTTTCTAGATTTCTGAGACTTGATAGTCTTCAGTTTTACTTGTCACCATCCTTTATCCTTGTAATATACTACTACTAGGTTACAGTTTCCGAGTTCACACATTATTTTTTCATCGATTACATTTTAGCTTCTCTATTTTCTAAGGAATATAGGGATAGAAAACACTTTGATTTTAGTTGAACTCTCTCTAATCACTGTGGAGGGTGATTAGTTTCTGGGAAGGCCTTCTTTGGATTATCTTGTTAGCTTTAATCCCAGAGGGTGGCTCTTTATGACCTAGGACCTGGGGTTCATTTTATGATGAACGGGTTGTGGCCATCTCTTCACTCACTACAAAGGTATTTCAGTGGAAAGTGTATTGAGTTTGAAACCAGATGAGCTGGATTCAGATTTTGACTTAGTCCCTTCTTGTTGCTCTGGTCTAAAGTTTCCTCCTCTGTAAAATGAAGAGGTTGGATTCAGAACATTTTTAAGTCTGTGATAATCCCTTAGAATATCTATCTACATGATAGTTGTTTAAATGGATGTAAAATGTCTGTCTTCATAATAGCAGAGTATAGTTGATTTTAAGTCAGTCGACAAGCATTTATTAAGTGCTTATTAGGTGCCAGGAACTGTAGTAAATACTAGTTACACAAAGACCAAAGTGAAAGAGTCTGCCCACAAAGAGCTTACAGTCTAACAGGGGAGTCAGTTTGTACTCATGTATTACCAGATCCGTACGTGCAGAATAGTTCCATAGTTAACTTTTGAGGAGATGGCATTAGTAGGTGGGAGAACCAAAAAATGCTTTCTGCAAAAGGTGGCTTGATCTGAATCTTAAAGAAATCCAGGAAATTACAGAAATGGAGGTGAGGAGGGAGAGCATGCAGGCCTAGGAGACACCCACCCAGTGCCAAGTCATGGAGACAGGTGATAGAATATCATGTATGAGGAACAGCAAGTGGGGCATAGGCTGGACCATACAGTGCATGGAATGAATGGGTAAGAAGACTAGAAAGGTAGGAAGGGATTCGATGATGAAGACCTTTGAAAACAAACAAGAGTATTTATATTTGATCTTAGAGATAATAGAGAGCCACTGGAGTTTATTGAGGATGAGCCCTGCGTTTTTGAATATGTAAGTTACTTCCCTATTCAGATCTCAGTTTCATAACTTTTAAAATGAGGGCATAAGACTAGATGATCGCCGAGTTCTCTTCTAACTCAGTCTGTGTCTCTCTGACTTCTGGGGTCCCTTCCACCTTTAAATGTGTAATTTTTCCCTTTCCTCCCTGTTACTAGTTTGGGTTTCATGCATCATTAAAGCTAGTAGCTCAATTTGTGAGCATAATAGCAGAGTGTGGCATATTTGGAGCCTGAATTCAGGCTCTGCTACTTAGTACCCATGTACGAAGTGGCTTTGGGCATGTCACTCCTCTCTGGGCCTGACGTGTAAAATCCGGAGTTGATCTGGTTGATTTCTAAGGTCCTTTTGAGCTCTGGATCCCATAAGCCTATGTAACCCATAGTACTTCAGGCCAGATATCACCTGTAAGTATCTGTGTCTTTGAGAGTACATGAAATGTGAAGTCATTCACCATTTAGGATTTAACATTCTATATGTGAGACTTCATATAGTTAGTGGGAACGGATGGTGTCTGATCGCTGGCTATGATCAAGGAATGGAGTTCTTAAAAACAGCTGCATAAAAACACTCTGGACAAGTGTAATTGTCACGAGCCAACAGAGAGCCATTCTGTGTAGAATGTTTCCTTCACCCCCTATGAGAACATCTGGTCAGAGCAGTTAAAAATCTTACACACTTACCCTGGAGATGCTTGCACTTACCAGGTTAGTTTCCCAATAGTGGGAATGAGTTATGGGACCCTTCTGATATAAGGGAAGGGACTTGGAGTTGGAAAGCACCTGGCTTTGAACTTTACCTCCAAACATCACTAGTTAAGTGACCATGGGCAAATTGTAGGATCACAGAGCCAGAAAAGAACTCAGAGCACCTTAAGTCCAAACTCCCACGTTTAACAGATGAGGAAACTGAGTTCTATGACTTTTCCAAGGTCACGCAGGTAGTAAGTATTGAAATTGGGTTTTGAATCCAGGTCCCCTCATTCTAAAATGCAACCTCTTTCTGAGGGAACTAGATTCAATTGGACATAACCCTTGTATTTCTGCTTCATTTCAAGTTAGATTTTTTAAAAAAGGAATTTAGCTAAAGCTCTAGTTTCATATATATGTTACCATTTCATTAGGATTGAGAACTGAGGCCAAGCTGATTTTTACCAGAGGTGAATAAACCTAAACACCAAGTCCTTCACCTCTGTCCTACCTGTAAAAAAATTCCTATTTTACAGGGTTATTGTGCTTTGCAAACCATCAAGTGCTATGTAAATGCCAGTTATTATTACTTTTATTTTTATAGAATCACAAAGTGTGAAAGTTGGAAAGGGCTTCCGAGGTCATCTTGTCTAACCTGTCCACAGCCCTCCTAGCGTGTACTTCTCCAGTGGGCATCCAACCTCCACTTGAAAACTTCCAAGGAGGGGAACCCTCCACTTCTCCACGCAACCTGCCCTCTTCCCCGGAACTCAAACAGTTCAGAAGTCTTTACTGTTGTCAAGCCTAACTTTGCCTCTTTGCAACTTCTCATTGCTCCTGGTTCTGCCCTCAGGGGCTCAGGAGAACAAATCTCATTAATCTCTCCAGCACATGGCAACCAGCCCTTCAAATACTTGCAGACATCTATCACAGTCCCCTGTAATCATTCCTTCTCCAGGCTAAATATGCCTCCTTCCTTCAACGGATCCTCGTACATTTACATGTTACTACTACTGCTAATTAGGTCATATAAATGACAGTTGAACAATAACAAATACTTATTAAGCATCTACTATGTGCCAGGCATAGTTGTTGTTTTTGTTACTATTAGTCATGAAGTTCAAGAACAACAAGTATTTATTTTGTGCCTATTACGTGCCAGGCACAGTTGCTACTAATGTAGTATAATATAAATGTCAGCTGTTGTATTTACTTCATCAATTTTGCCCAACACTATTGTCTTTTTTGGAGGTTCCCCCCACCAGGAGTTATTCTTGTATGCCATTTCTCTCTGGGTCTTACTTTCCCCATTTATAAAATGAGGAGATCTGAACATTGACATTCTTTTCAGTTTGAAGATTTCCCATTAAAAAAAAGACAATGAGTTGGTGTGGCTCCCTTCTTCCTTCCCTCTCTTCTGTGTCAAAGGCTGGGCAATGGAGGGTGAAGGACTTTGAGATGTTAACATCAGTGTAATTAAAGAGGGCGTGTTCCTTTTGCCTACGGCCATACCACTGACCTTGGTTTTTGTTGCTTAGGCAGCTAAAAATGAAATCATCCCTGTCCTCACAGAGCTTATATTCAATAGGGAGAGATAACACATACACATATAAATATATATGAAATATATTCAAAATACGTGCGAGGTAGTTTGAAAGAGAGGAGAATGCTAGTGGCTGGGGTAAGTCGGAAAGGCTTTGGGTAGGAAGGGTCTTTTGATCTGAGTTTGAAGGAAACGAGATATTCCAGCAGTTGTAGACTGTGGGCATGGAGTATCGCCAGGGTTGAGGCTTAGACATTTGAAATGAAGTATCTTGTGAGGAGAGGCAGCCAGGTGACACAGTGGATAGAGTGCCAGGCCTGGACTCAGGAAGACTGTTCTTCATGAATTCAGATCTGGCCTCAGACGCTTACTAGCTATGTGATCCTGGGCAAGTCACGTAACCCTGAGGAAATGAACAGCAAAAGTTAAAAGGACTGATGTGGTTTAAATGTCTTCTTTCCCACGCTCATTTGCTTTAACCCAAAGAACTCATTGCCTCAGTTTCTTCATCTGTAATATGACCTGGAGAGGGAAATGGCAAATTACTCCAGAATCTTTTTGTAATGGGGTCACAAAGAGTCGGACACAACTGAAATCACTGAACAACAACAACAGAGATGAGTAGGAGAAGGAAATGGCAAACCTCTACAGTATCTTTGCCAAAAAAAAAGCCCAGATGGGGCCACGATGAGTCTGACACAACTGAAAGGACTGAACAACAGCAACAGATCTTGTGAGGAAGAGCCAGGAGTCCAGTTTGGCTGGATTTTGTGGAGTGAAGTAAAGACTAGAAAGGTAGGTTGTAGTCAGGGTGGGGAGGGCTTTAAATGCTTTGAAAATGCTTTGGATTATTTGTACCAAAACAACCTGGATGACTGAGAGCTGATTACAGGCACCCACACTGATCTAAGCCCTTCATGGACTTGAGAACTGAAAGGAAATTTAAAGACCACATCACGCACCAGATGTCATGAGCTGGGCCGCATGCAAGCAAATTGCCAGGTAGGATGTTCCCATATCCCAAGATGGCAGCAGCTCAGGTGTCTTGCTCGTAACTGAAATTTGACAACTAGATGAGTTCTTTGGGTTAAAGCAAATGAGCTTGGGAAAGAAGACATTTAAATCACATCAGTCCTTTTAACTTTTGCTGTTCATTTCCTCAGGGCATATTTTGATAAGACACCCGGCAGGAGAGAGATCATGAAGATATTCAGTGCCCTGAATGGGTGAGTCTGTGTGAGTTAGCTGGAGACGTAGTATTGCAGTGGAAAGAATGCCGATGGAACTGACTTTGCCACTAACTTTCTCTATGACCTTGGGGCAGTACTTTCTGTGTGACTCTTTGGATCTCAGTTTCCTCATCTGTAAAATGAGGTACTTGGACAGAATGACCTCAGAGATCTCTTCTAGTTCTAGATTTAAAATATGGTTATATTCATTTAAAACAAATAAACATGCACTGAGTTTTTTTTTAAAAGTTCAAAAATAATTTTTAAACTGAAGTAACAACCAGTCAAAAAGTAACAAATCAAAAATTCTTCTGCTGTTTAAAAAAAAAATGCAGTCTATTCTTCACCAATTTGTTTTTGACTTCCTGGTTTCTGAATTTAAGAGATGGATTTTTAATTAACGTCACTGTCTAAATCCCTGAATCAAGTTTTTCTTTGTGTAAGAGTGCCTCTGTTTATGCACATGGGCTGTAGGTTGATATTGATCTTAAAACATTCCCAGTTATCTCTCTCCTTTTGCTCTGTTTGTGGCTGAAATGATCTCTTTTCCTTTCCATCTGGGAAGGTTTACCCTTGTCCGTCCCTCAGAAGTGAAGGAAAATCAGTGGGAAATTTTCTTCAGCCATTTTTCTGATGTACAATAAGAACGGAATGCGTATTTTGTTTTTGTTTTTGTGTTTATTTTCTTGCTTTTATAAACTATTGACAAGGGATTGAACTACTGGACATTGGATCATTTGGAAGAGATGTTAGAGATAATTTTGTCTTGCTGTTCTCTTTGTGAGAGAACATGACAGAATGGTTAGAGGGCTGTAATTGGTATCAGCAGGGCAGCTAGGTGGCTAGAGTGCCAGGCTTGGAATCAGGAACACTCATCTTCCTGAATTCAAATCTGGCCCCAGACACTTATTAGCTCTGTGACCCTGGGCAAGTCACTTAACCCTGTTTGCCTCAGTTTCCTCATCTGTAAAATGAGCTGGAGAAAGAAATGGCAAATCAATACAGAATCTTTGCCAGGAAAACCCCAAATGGGGTCACAAAGAGTCAGACACAATTGAGAAATGATTAAATAAACCTGGTATCAGGAAGCCATGTGTTCCAATCCAGCCTCTAGGACTTGGTGTCTATAGGTCTTGGGACAAATCATTTCATCTTTCCAAGTCTCATTTTCCTCATCTCTAAACCTGTAGAACCTACCTCACCCAAGTGTTGTAAGGCTCAAGTGAAGTCATAAACTGAGAGCTGGAAGGAATTGTAGAGATCATCTAGCCTACCTTCCTTGTTTTAGAGAAGGGAAAACAGAGTCCCAAAGAGATTAAGTAACTTTGGGAATCTGTTTCCCCTTCTGTAAAATGAAGCAGTGTCAGTGACACTGAAGTGCCAGAGCCTAAATCCTGCCAATGCAAGTTCTTTTGTTGAGACGCAGCCCAGAGGTATAGGGGATAGAGGGCTAGATATGGAGTCAGGACGATCTGAGTTCAAATCTCACACTTGCTAGCTGTGTGACCCTAGGCAAGTCACTTAACCTCAATTCACTTCAGTTTCCTTTTCTGCAAAACGGGATAATAATAGCACCTACCTCCCAGGGTTGTTGTGAAGATCAAATGAGTTAATATTTGTAATGTGTTTTGCTAAGCTTAAAGCACTATATAAATGCTAGCTATTACTGTATGTGGTACTTGATCAATGAACATTTAACACCTTGCAAACCTAAAGCACTATCCCAGTATCAGTTATTATTGTTATTTTCCTAATGTGGAAAATAAACATTTCAGATAAAAGACTTTAGTAAAAAAAAAAAACCCAAACCTTTTGTTTATCAGGTCAAAGTAGTCTCATGTAATGGTCAGTTTTGGGGAGTAAATGTTGCTTTGGGATCCATGCAAGGAAGGCTAGATTTGGATGCAGTCCTTGAGTGGGACTCCCACTCTGTCACTTAGAGCCCATGGGATTAGCTTTTCTCTCTGAAACTGTTTTCTCCTGATTAGAATGAGGAGTTAGAACTAGATAACCTTGAAGATTACATCTAGCTCCAATCACTGACCTTCTAAATTAAGAGTCTTTTAAAACAGCCCTTGGAACATGTGCCTTTGAAAATACTGCTCAGTAGAAGATTTTCTGGTTCAGAACTCATTACTCGTGGATCCGTGACCCTCCCTAGTGTGGGAATGCAAAGCATCAATGCACATCGCAAGTCATTCATGCTAAATCAAGAGCCTTCATGATTCTTGTCCATGCCCTCCTACAAAGAAGACCCCGACCAGTGCGCTTGGAACCTTCATTCTGGTCTTTTCATGTCCCATGTGTATTAGTGATTTCATTAAACACTGGAGGAAGGAACCATTCCCTTTATACCATAGAGTTAGAGCTGTGAGTGTTGTTTGTTAAAGGCCACCTAGTCCAACCTCATTTTATGGATGAAGGATCCTCAGTTCAAACAATTGAAGTGACTTGTCCAAGGTTATACAGGTAGTAAGCTGGAAATTGAACCTATGTACTGTGATCTCAAATCCATTGGTTTCCATTGTACTGATCTGCCTCCCCGTGGCATTCTCCACTAGTGCCCTTTTCTTGTTCCTTTATGGGTGAGATTACAGATGAACTATTTGACAGAGGAGGAGAAGGAGGCAGAACAAAAGGAAAGCTAAGCTGGTTGGGACCATTGCCAATTAAAGGTCAAGCAGAACTGAATAGAAATGAGAAAATATCAAAGAGGATGGATTAGACTTGTGTTTGGACCCAGAGGCAATGGGTGGAAACTGTAAAGAGATGGATTTAGGCTTCTTATTAAGAAAACCTTTCCAACAGCTAGTGCGTTCCCAAAATGGAGTGGACTGTTATGGGCAGGCTTGGAGAATTTCTCGTTGGAAGGCTTCCAAATGAGCCTGCATGGTCACATACTAGATATGTGGTAGAGGGGATTCTGGTTCATGTCTAAGTTGGGCTACTTGGCATCTAGAGTTCCTTCCCATTCCAGAATCCTTTGGGTTTGTGAAAATAGAACTTCATTTGCAGAAATGCAATGTATTTTCCACAACTCAGTTATTCAGTCTATATCCTATCTTTGAGCACTAAGTACTCTGCTATGTGGAGTTTTATGTAGCATATTGTGTTAGGATAGAGATGTAGAAGGGACCTTAGACATTATCTAACCCAAGCCTCTTATTTTATGGAGGGGGAAAGTCTCCCCAAAGAAGGGAAATGACTTGCCCAAAGTCACACACAGCAATCAGCAGAGCTTCATTGGAAACTGAAGCCTCTTTGACTCTAGTTCAGTGCTTTATCCTGTCCCTGACCTGGGGTTAAATGTTGGATAGCAGAGTTGGGAAGTGCTGTAGGTGGGACTGTCTCTGAAGAAAGAAGCATATTATAGGAGCTCAGATTAGGTGTGTTGGGAGCTTTGAGCCTATCTAGTCTAAATCCCACATTTTACAGATGAGTAAACTGAATTCAGGAGAGGTAAACTAGCTTGAGCAAAGTCACACAAGTAAGTGTCAAAGTCTGCTAGGTGTCGTATTAGGTGGAGAACCGGGCCTCAGGAAGACTCAAATTTAGTTCTGGTCTCAGACACGTTTCCTAGCTGGGTAACCCCTGGGCAAGTCACTTAACCTTTCTTTGTCTCAGTTTCTTTAACTGTAAAATGGGGATAGTAACAGTGCCTCCTTCAGAAGGTTATCGTAAGAATCAAATGAGATAATGTTTGTGAAGCAGTTAACATGGTGCTTGGCACAGAATAGACATTATATAAATTCGAATGGAGTTGAGGTATAATGATCATTGGTTCAATGGACTGGGGTCAGGAGATCTTGGTTCTGGTCCTGGCTCATCTGGGACCATCCATCCTTTTTGGGTTTTAGTTTCCTCCAGGGCTTGGGCAAGATGAATGCTAAGGTCCCTTCTATCTCTTTTCTTCCTTTATTCTAGGGCAGGGCTGAGAAAGGCTGAGAGGATGTAGAGGGGCTGGGAGAACAACATAAGCAGCTGTTTGAAGTTGGGAATGAGCACAAATTTTTAGGAACTCCAAGAATGCCAGGCTGAGGAGTTGGCAGTGGAAATTCAATTCACTTCATTTAAGTTTTGTTCAGTTTAGCAAATCAAAGTTGCCTTTGTGCAAGGCATTGGGATAGGTTTTGGGGGTACAGTAACAAAACAGAGTAGCTCTTGGCTGAAGGGTGCCTCATTCAGCTCTACTGCAGTGGGAATGGTGAGTTATTAAAGGTTTTGAATAGGGGAGTAACTCAGATGAAGTCTGTTTTAGGACTTGATTTGGTAAATGAATTAGGAGGAAGAAATGGAATTTAGGGAGATAAGTTAGTTGCGCTGTTACAAGAGTGTTAACCAGTGGGAATACAAAGGAAGGAATGATATTCAGGTGGCATTTCAACAAATTCAATAAATATTAAGTGCCTATTATGGTGGGGGGGGAAGGGAGGGGTGGAAGGGTTGGGGAGCTTGTTATCTCCTGCTTTAGATTGTAAGCTCCTTGAGGGCAGGGCCTGTCTTTATCCACAGCACTTGGCACCGTTACTGGCCCTGTGACTGGCCCTATAGTAGATGCTCAATTAAATGTTTATTGACTCGAGGACACTTAAAAGTAAGGATTGACCAAACTGAGTGACTTAATACTGAGAATAAAGAGATATCATAATAACGATAATACTTCACATTTATATAGCATTTGCAAAGCACTTTATGTATGTTATTTCATTTGATTTCCACAACAACCCTATGAAATATTATTATTCAGCTAAGGGATCCAAATGGATAGAGTACTGGATCTGGAGTCAGGAAGACCTGAGTTGAAATCCATGCTCAGACAATTACTAGCAGTGTGACTTTGGGCAAGTCACTTAACCACTCAGCCTGGTTCCTTATCTGTTAAATGAGAATAATAAAAACACTTAGCTTGTAATGTTGTTAAGATCAAATGAGATTTTATATGTATATGTGTATACACACATATGTATATGCACATATATACGGTGTATGTATATACACATATATCTATATATACATGTGTTCATATAGGTTTCAAGTGCTTTATAAACTTTAAAGCACTATATATAAATATTACCTATTATTATTATCTCCATTTTATGGATAAGGAACTCAAAGAAGGTCTCACCGACTTGCCTGTAAGTTGTCAGTGGTTGAGGCAGGATTCAAATCCTTGTTTTCCTGACTTTGTCCAGCCCTACCTATATTTTGTAATTGAGTAGTCAAAAATACTTACTGAGCTTGTATAAACTGAACAGATGAACATTCTAAGAAGGAGCCCTAACTTTTTCCGTCTTCTTGTTCCGCTAAGGCTGATGTGTGACTCTCCTCAGCATCCCCACACATCCAAAACTCAGCTCTCAAGGACCTCTGCCTTTCCTGGGGCCCTTGTCAATGATGATCATTTAGGTTCTCTCCTTGTAGAGGATGGTCAGCTCTTGAACTGAAATAATGAGGAAGGAGAATTGGACTGTAGTTTCTCACTCACTTCTAATGGCCAGATATTTACAGCCTGTAACCCTAGGACTATCCATCTGGGAAGCAGTAGCATTCGATCTGATTCTTTGATATAGTAAAGAAACGTTGAGTGAGATAAATCAGCCTTTTGTCAAGGCTTAAGTACATTGGAGCTGCAGAGGGGGAAATTCAGTACAGTACAACCCCCATTACAGCCCTGGGGTCCCTGGAGAAATAAAGAGTCTTCTCAACCTTCATTACTCGTTAGCTTTCAGTGTAGCTAAAAATGGAATTCATTAGAAGGGGGAAACTATTTTCATCTCCTCTTACTTGCATAATTTTGCTTAAGAGAGTATTTGAATGCTTTCTGGAGCATCCTGCTGTGTTGGCCACCGTTTGCATTTTCTCTTCCAGTCTATGCATTCTCTCCAGCCCGGAGCTTTGTTCAAAAGCTAGGAGGGCAGTTTGGTTTATAAGGAATTGGAAGAGGTGAAGTTGTCTGGACCAGTGAAGATGCAATGATCGTGTTTCCCTGTTGGTAGCCCTGTATACGGCACATAGTAGGTGCTTAATAAATGCTTATGGGATTGGATTATGGGATGATGGGGACCTAGGATTACAAGTTTAGAGCTAGAAGAGACCTTAGACTTTTAGAGAGAGAGAGAGGATCTCTTAGATACTCTTATTCCATGGGACTCTGAGGTCTCTTGCAGGGGACCTAAGTTGGTAAGGCATGCAATGAACAAGATGATTTCTAAAACAGTCTTTTCTCAGAAGGTTGTATCATGCTGCCACTAGTGGAAAGAATGCTGGATTTGATGTCAGAGGACCTGTGTTCAAATCCTGTCCTACCTCTGTGACAAGTCATGTCCCCTCCATGGGCCTCAGTTTCCTTACTTGTAAAGTGAAGGAGTTGGATTAGATGACCTCTGAGGTTCCTTCTAAGTCTATATAGTACTGTGCTCTGATCATCACTTTTCTTTTTGAATTGTCCTATACATGTTATCCTTCTGCTTTTGAAAAAAAAGTACATTTTTTTAGACATTCTGCAGCATCAGACACTATGATATTGAAACTCCTCTGTGAGGTTGGATGGTGGGTGGTATTTCCCTTCTTGCAAAAAAAAAAAAAAGGCCTCACTCCTTCCTACACTTTAATCTCACAGTCTGTTACCTTTTCTGAGTGTAGAGGTGAGTTGTTGAGTTGTTCTGCCCTTTCCTTCTCACCTTTTCTCAGCCAATCAGTCAATAAGTATTTATTAATAATTAACTGTTTATGTGCCAGGCACTCTATTAAGTTCTGGAGATTCAAAGAAAGGCAGAAGGCAGACTGCCCCCAAGAAACAGCAGGATTTTGTAGAAAGAACACTGGATTTGGCATCGGAATTTGCTCTAAGTCTGTTAACCTTCCAGCTCTGTGACCTTTGACAGGCCATTTCCCCTCACCATGCCTCAATTTCCTCATCTGTTCAGTGAGTGAGTTGGTTTAGACCAAGGGTTTTTAATCTTTTTTGTGTCCTGGATCCCTTTGGCAGTCATGGTGAAGCCTGTGGACCCCTCTCAGAACAGTGTTTTTAAATACATAAAATAAAATACATAGGATTTAAAAGGAAAGCAATTATAACAAACAATTATCAAAAAAAATTTTTTTAATGTTCATGGATTCCAGGTTAAGAACTAGCCTCTGGTATAGATCCTTTCTAAGGTCCCTTCCAGTTATAAATCCCATGTTGTTTGTAAGATCTAAAGATGAATGAGATGGGGATAGTCCCCAAGGAATCTCTCAGCAAACATAAAACCTCTGTGACCTGTGTGTGACTCAACCTAAGCATAGAGCAGAATGTGATGAGTTTTTAAGGTGTTAGGGACAAAGTTCTGTGTAATTTAAGAGGGGGGAGAGCTCTAGGGGTGGAGGGGGAGGCAGTGAGGAAGACCATACGAGGATGGACCTTGAAGGATCTGGGTGAGTACAGCTGGTGGTGGGAGGAGAAGGTCACCTCTTTCCAGGCATAGCTAGAAGGGGGTTGTGTTTGAGGGATGGTGCCTTTGTCCTGTTTATCGGGAGGATGGAGCACTGATTCCCTCAGAGTCATAGCCCCTCATTGTAGCCTAGTACCTTAAGGTACTAGAACACTTTTCTACAAGAGTTCCATGTGGTCCAGAGCGCAAGTATGCATTATATTATATGCCTGTTTTATAGGGGTTGTGAACTTGAGGTTTAGAGAGGTTAACCAGAGCAGGATTCAAATCTAGGTCTCCAACTTTTTCCAAGTACAGCCCTTTCTCTGTACCAACACTGCCCCTTGGTGTGTGCCTCTGCTCTCTGAGGTGGTGTGTTTCACTGGATACTTGAAGTCAGAGGACCTGGGTTCAAATTCTAGCCTTCCCAGGCCTTAGCTGGATGACCTTGGGTAAGAATTTACTTCTTTGAAACTCAGTTACCTAATAAATAAAATAAGGGATTGGGGAGAGAAAAGGGGGGCTACACCTGATAGTCACTGAGGCCTTTTCTAGCTCTAAATGAAAGATCCCTCTGCCGTTCTGCTCACTTGTCTGCAGTCTACTGAATGATGTCAGCTTCTGAAGAACAGGGAACCAATTTCTTTGTCACTGTTGCTACCACATTAGTAGGGCTTCGGTGCATAGTGCCTTGTACATAGTAGGTACTTAATGAATGTTTAATTGAATAGAAAGCATATATATTTAATAAATACTAGCTGTTGATGGTAAGCTTCCAGTGATACGCTTGTCCTTGCCAACTGCTGAGGACCAGTTGTTAAATTTTCACTGTTAGCATTTACCCCTCAGAAATCAGCAAATGCTACATATCAGAACTTCATTTATTGTTTTGTTGATTACCTAGACTTACGGAGATGTTAATAAAACAGATTAAACGTAACAGCGTGATATGTATGCTTTTTTTTTGGGAGAGCAGATTGGTAAGCCACTTTTTGGTTATCCATGTGTGAATGGGAAAGGGCCAGCACTGATTATACCCCTATAGTGGGATGCACACTACATTTGAACAGCTGATCAGAGCTCCTGCTCCACCACTTAATTCTCTGGTGACCTTGGGAATGTGAAGGTCACTGAACCTCTCTCATCCTTAGGTCTTTATCTGTAAAATGAGTGGGTTGGACTAGCTGACTTCTGAGGTCTGTCCTAGCTCTAATTCTGTGCTCTAGGGTCTCCTAACCCTGAATCCCATGATCCTCGAGTGATCAAATACTCTTAAAAAGGGAAGTCCCTAATAAGGAAGTCTGGGTCCATCATTCTGCTTCGGCAGGGCAAGCTTCTGCATGGCAGGCTTGGGGTATTGAATTGAATCCTTTCCTCAGATGAACCCTATTATACCCTGCCCCCTCCCCCCCACCATCCACCCCCACCCTGTAAAAAAACGAGGATGCTGCTGTCAAGGGGTGTGGAGGTGGCAAGGGGAGAAATTTGCATTACTATTGCCCAGTCCAGGCCTTTCCTGGCATAGGAGTGATTGGGGCCCTCCGGGCTGTTGGAAAAGGCAGGTTTCCAAGGCACAAAATTTGCCTAAAGAGCATCATTATCTCCACCCCACCCCCCCATATACCCACACCTAAGTAGTGTCAGTATTCATAGATCTTTCTCATACAGGCATAGGTTAACTCTGAATGGGTCTAGTGGTAAGAAGTTCGTGCTATTATTCTGATCTCTTTGGAAGACTTTTGAAACAGGGCTAGGAATTCACTCCAGGAATGTGCAGGCTTGGGCTGGGACCCCTGGGGACATGGAGCTCCACAGCTATCTTCCCAAACCTTCTCCCCCCTTCTGGGTTTCTGGTGTATTTTTTTCTTCTCTTGATGGTGACATGTCTCAGCCCTGTTGAGGCTTCTGGCCATTGCCATTCCAAGTGCTCCTCCTGGGAGCCATGTGTTTGCGTGTGTCTGCTGTCAGTCCTTGGTGATTGTGTGTTATTATCTTGGGTTAAAGGCTGTCTCATTGCCTTGCAGGCCACCCGCTGTTTCCCAGGGAGATCATGAAACGAGGCCGGCTCCCTAGCAGCAGCGAAGACTCTGATGACAACGGCAGTAAGTGGGGCTTGGTTGTATTTGGAGGCAACCAGGGTTTGGGTCAGTATAAAAACATGTTTTTGATGGAATGCTTTAAATAGCTTTAAATAGGTACATTGAGCACATATCAGGCAGGTCTGAGGCGGTGAAGGCCTTCTCAGGGAGACTCAGGCTCCAGTGATAGATAACATACTTCTGTAATCAAACCTCTGTAGCTGAGGGTGGCTGCGGGCAGCTAAGATGGGTCCTATTTGCCAGCAAAAAATGAATACTCTGATTCTGAGAGATACATACCCACAGGTCTGCTTTTCCTAAAGGTCATTGACCCATCAATGGGATCAGTGGCTCTCCTAACAACACAGCTTAATCACAGGCAATTGATGAGAACTGTGCACATAGGAAAAGGGAGGAGGGAAGGGTGATTAATCGCCCAGTTTGGTGGGAAAATGTGGAGGTAGAGCTGTGCGTTTTCAGGCCGTGATGGCTCGCATTTTTCTTGGCACCGACTCCAAGTTCAAATTCTGCCTCTGATGTGTACTCTCTATGTGATTCTAGATAAGTAAATGAACCGTTCTGAGCCTCAGTTTCCTCTTCTTTTAAATGGAGTTAATAATACTTTTCTATGGGCTTCCCAGAGTCGTTGTGAGACTTGTTTGTAAGCTCTTTTATCCTTTTAGAATGTTTTGTTGGTGCTTTTTTTGTACATCACTGTAACTTTCCAATAACTACCCCAAATAGAACCTTCCTTTGTAATCCATACTTTGTAAAATTTAAAGGACTATATAAAGTGTCATTCATTGTTACTATAATTATGCTTCTCTCAACTTTAATACAATAACATTTCACCTCTTTGAGATACAGCCCAAAACCACAAGGTCAACAAGAAAGTCTGTGGAGTAGTCCGCCATGCACTGAAGCTCTTACAGGAAAACCCCTCAAGTTCCCTCTCTGAGGCGGTTTACTTTTACTTTACAAACAGTTCTAATGACTATATCAGGTACTTTCTTGAGTATTTTTAAGTAAATGTGTTTTCATTCATTCTAGTTGGTTTTCAAGCTCTCAGATGATTAGAAGCAGCCACTTGAATGGGGTGGGGGGAGGGGGGGCTGAAGGCTAGTTGGTGCTCTGGGCAGGCACATTGACAGCTATTGAGAAGTGGAGCTGACTCAGTTTGTCTTCGAAGGAGGAGATAGGAGAAGTATAAAAAACAGACACAGAAACTTTAAAAAGAAGCAAAACAAAACTGCAGTCCAAGGGCATTTAACATAGGGACAAATAGTCCTGTATACCTAAACAGACCTGTAGGATACATACAGTTTGTATTGTTATGTAAGTACAATAATGGCTCTTTTAATAAGTACTTGCCCCTGAGTCAGTAATGGTGGACACGTCATGTAGCACTTTGAGGTTTACAGAACGCTTTAGTGTATTATCTTATTTGAGCCTCACAAGAACCCTGTGAAGTAGGTAATACAGGCATCCCTATTTTGCAGATGAAGAAACTGCAGGTTCAGAGAGCCCACTGGGATTTGAACTCAGGTCTTCTTTTGATTTTCAAACCATGTTCATGTCCATCTTCTGTTCTGAAACTTTCACTGGCTCCTAAACCCTCAAGTCCAAAACCATCTGCCAGACTTTGAAAGCCCGTTGCAACTTACCTCTGTCTGCTTTTATCTCATATTGTTCTCCAGCAGAAACCTGCTGCTCCATGCCTTCTCTTCTCCTGAACCTTCTGGGAATTTCCTGTACTCTCTCCACTTATGCTTTGACCCCTACCCATCCTTCAGGACTGAGCTTCATTAAGTCCCACCTCCTCTCTGAAAGTCTTCCTGCCTACTCCAGCCCTCATCGTAGTGTGATAGGACTTAACAGTTTGTGCCACAGAATTTAGTCCTTTCTCCTGGGTAGCGTCTGATGCTTTAGCCCTGCCTATTTTTTTTCCCTTTACTTCAATTGTAAGCTCTTGCAGCTGGGCTCATAGTTTCTACTGTAGTTTGTTTGTTGGTTTTTCCCTGTCTTTTATATCCTCCACTGATGTCGGGAGTCCAAGACCTCACTGTGACATGGAGGTAGGTGACTTCAATACAGTAACCAGTTGGGAAGACAGCCTGGAAACAGGAAGTCAGCAAGAAAGGACCAATTAGAAAGCCTGCTGCATTAAGGCCCTGACTATGGGCTCTTGAAACTGATCGCTGAAAAACAGAAGCCTCTGCAGGCCCTGCCCCACTGGAAAGATTTCAGATCTAGGCCCAGAGATCAAAGGATCATAAATTTAGAGTTAGAAGGTCAAGTCTAATCTCATTTTACAGATGAGGAAACTGAGGCCTAGAGAGGGGTAGTGCCTTTTCCAAAAGTACACAAGTGATAACAATAATGATATCTTACATTTCTATAGTATTTTAAGGTTTGCAAAGCTCTTTACATATATTATCCCATTTTATCTTCATGACAGCTGTGAGATAGGTGCTGTTATTGTCCCCATTTTACAGACGAGGAAACTGAAGCTCTGAGACAGTGAGCATTGCTCATTGCTTATTAGCTCATGGAGCTGGTGTCTGAGACAAGATTCAAACTCAGGTCTTCCAGACTCCTAAGTTCAAAGCTCTATTCACTCTAGCACCTAGCTGTCTCAGGTAATAAGTAACAGAGCCAGGATGTGGTGTTGTCTGAAGGCCAGCATAATCAGGGTCTTGTCTTGGCAGGAGAGATTTACTTGCTCTGTTAACCAGCATCTGAACAGCATCTTCTGACTTTTTAGGCCATGGAACTCACAGTCTACTTTCAGGCGCCAGTGCCCAGCCTCACACAGAGTGTGTCTGGGGAAAAGAAAAGGCAGGCAATGGAGATCAGCACCTTAGGGGACAGCTTTGGCCACAGCTGTTCTGGGTCAGAAATAGCATGCTTCCATTTCCTAGGCTGGCTGGGTGGAATGCCCATGCAACATTAGGTATGTTGGGGGGAAGGTAGCCTGTTGGCTACCTGCAATTCTTAGAACCTTGAGCTCTATAACCCAGCTTTCTTTCACTGATACTCAGAATTGCGAGGTCAC
The DNA here is from genome assembly GCF_900497805.2 of Vombatus ursinus. Classification (NCBI taxonomy): domain Eukaryota; kingdom Metazoa; phylum Chordata; class Mammalia; order Diprotodontia; family Vombatidae; genus Vombatus; species Vombatus ursinus. The sequence continues at coordinate 12,201,315 of NW_020951957.1, read as the reverse complement.
TCAGAGATTCTCTAGACTACCTTATTCCTGAATAAGATTCTTTTCTATACATACCCAACAGCTAGATTTTCAGCCTTTTTTGAAGACCTCCTGACACAGACCGTTTCATTCTGGGCTTTATTTATGGGATTATTATTATTTTTTAGGAGGTATTTTCTTATTCTGAGCTGAACTTCTAAACTTTGTTCATTTTCTGGGTCCCAGCAGAGCCTGTCTGATCCTTTTTCACATATTTGAAGTTCTTTTTTTAAAAAAAACTAATTTATTTTCAGTTTTCAACATTTACTTCCATAAGTTTTTGAGTTTTAAATTTTCTTCCCCTCCTTCCCTGCCTCTCTCCCCAAAACGGCATGCAATCTGATCTAGGCTCTACATATACATTCCTATTAAACATATTTTCACATTAGTCATGTTGTAAAGAGGAATTAGAACCAATAGGAGGAACCACAAGAAAGAAGAAACAAAACAAAACAGAAGAAAAGAAAAAAAAGAGTAAATAGTATGCTTGGATCTGCATTCAGACTCCATAGTTCTTTCTCTGGATGTGGATAGCATTCTCCATCATGAGACTTTTGGAATTGTCTTAGATCCTTGCATTGCTGAGAAAGGCTCAGTCTATCAAAGTTCGTCATCGCATGATGTGGCTGTTATCGTGTATAATGTTCTCCTGGTTCTGCTCACTTTGCTCAGCATTAGTCCATACAAGTCTTTCCAGGTTTTTCTGAAGTCTGCCTGCTCATCATTTCTTCTAGCACAATAGTATCCCATTACCTTCTTCACATATTTGAAAATAACTGTCCTGTGTCCCCTCTTCTCTTCTCTATGCTTAACACTCCCAATTCTTTCAACCTATTCTTAATACTATGTTCCTGAAGATATCCTAGCCACCTTTCTTTGTATCGTCTGGATATTCTCTGCCTTGGTAGAGTTTTTTCTAAAATGTGATGCCCAGAACTGCACAGGATACTTCGGATATATTGTGGTCTGGCTGAGGACAGCAGGGCTGTCATTTCCCCAGTCTTTTATGAGTTGGCTTTTCTGAGTACTGTCTAGCAAGGAGTTGGTTGTCTCCAATTGAGGCGGTATCCATATTGATTTGGCAATATAAAACTTAGTGAAAGTTGAAATATACATCAATCAGATAGTTAAAGTCTTAAATTCTTTGAGTTCATATTGTCTTTAGCAAATTTTTTCATCCCAAATCAGCTTCCTATACACTACTCAGCCCAGTACCAGACCAATGGGGACCATGGAGAGTTTAGCTATATCGCACAATACAGGTGGTGTGGAGAGTATGATCAGACACCTGCATGTGCCTGGACATTATCTAAATTTTTATAATCACTAAAATAAGTACCTTCAGCTCATTGGCAATTCTAGGGGAAACAAGTCCGATGTGATTTATTTTCATAGAAAACTACAGAAAAATGAAAGTGAGGGCCAGCCTGTGATCTCCATTGGTATCCAGGAGGTTTAGGGGAAGGCCCTCCGTATGCTGCATGGAGTCCCTGTGGAGGATTTAGAGGAGCATATAGCCAAGAGTCGCTCCAGGTCAGGAAGCCTGGATGGATGGCTATTCAGGTCATTGATGGGAGTGCTCTCTTTGAGGAGGTCAAATTCATAGAAGCAACATTTTAAAACCACTGTACTCTGGCTTCTGGCATCACTCGTGAATGTTTGCATCCGTGTGGGAAGTACAAGCGCATTTGTATAGCAGCACATGGAAAACTCACTCATTTTAGCTTTGCTTTGAGTAGACTCCAAGGCACTGCTGCCATTCTGGGATGTGGTGCTGTTTCTGGTGAGTTAAGTTCTTAGGAGTGGTTGGTTAGCTTTCCCTTTAGTTCCTCCTCAAGTCACCCAGAGGACTTGCATGTTTCATTTTGAAACTGCTGGTTTACCAGTCAGTACCCTCATTCCCATTCCATCAATTAGGGAAACAAGCCCTTTGTGGTTTATTTTCTTAGAAAACAACATTTGGCTGTTCTCAGATTTCCTAGGGGAGAGCTTGGTAGGTATGCTACTTTAAGGGGAGGTATGATTTTTTTCTTAAACCCATGAATACATTTTGTCTGTAGCTTTTTTTTTTTAAACATTGGAATGATTTCACAATATATGGCCACCTCCCACACAAATCCTACTTTGTAACAGAAAAAATTATGATCAAAACTCATCCAAAAATGATGGAACACATATGATACAACATTCCACACCCCTAGTCCCTTGTCTCTCCTGAGAGGAGTGGGTATGTGCCTTTTTCTTTTCTCCTCTGGGACACAAAACAGTAGAAACAATGTAGAGGCCCATTTGTTGGGGAATAGCTAAGTACATTATGGTAAGAAGTCTTATTTAAATACACGTTTGAAAAAATTGGCCCTTAAAGATGTGAAAAAGGGTCCCTCTCCCTTCCTGCAGGTTGGGTCCTGTAGCAGACTGGAGGTGTTGCTAGATCCAAGAGACAGTCATTTCTACACCTAGACCTCAATCTTGGGAGCCCTTCATTTCTTTACTGGAGAATTTGAGCTCGTGGGAAGCTCTGCTTAATTAAATGTAGCCTTATTTGCTTTGGTGAACTGCAGGCCATGCAAGGGAGAAGGGAGGCAGCTCTAACCGGTCCAGTTTGTGACTCCAGGTGGCTGGGATGGGGGGAAGGGGAAGAGGAAACCTCAGGGCTAGCTTGGGAATTTGGGGACTACTCATGATGCCTCTTGCTCCGTGCAGGACCATCAAGTCTAGAGAGAGGCTGAAGATTTTACTGGGGCCCACATTGTTTTTTTCTGCTTAGAATCTTCTTTAAAGCTGACTCAATTTCCAGGATACTTTTAAATTTTTCATAAACAGTTTTATCTCCTTTTGTTGATCACTCTTAGCCAGTGCTTCTTTATCATGACTGTAACTCTAGGTACCATCTGGTCTAGCCCCTTCTGGCTGTTAACCCTTAAATCCCTGAAATGGGAGCTTCCGATGCCTAGGACTTTCTCCTCCCTCTTCCTACTCCTCCTCCCCCACATAAACAGATGTCTCCTAAGATGATGGGCTCAAAGATTTGAGCTGAGGGAAACCTCAGAGGTCCTTTAGTTCAACCCCTTCCTTTTACAGAGGAGGAAATAGATGACTAGAATACCTTACATAAGGTCATGTGTGCCCTTTTGTGCTAGCAGGTAGCAGGATTGGGATTCATCCCAGGTACTATTCTTCTGTAATATATGTCCATTCCCAGTTTGTCCCTCCAAATGAAGCTATTGCCGTTGATTAAAATGAATTTAAGCATTGCAGGGGTTTTTGATTAATTTTTTTCCCCCTTTTGCATTGGTTTAATGGAAAAGATCTACAGATGCCAGTTACTCAATTGGAATCTCTTTGAAGGCAGGAATTTTTTTTTCTTTTCCTCCCTTCTCCCCCCTCCCTCCCCTGATCTCCCTGAGCACTGAGCATGGCGTTTGTTCTTAATAGGTGCCTAATAAATGTTGTCTGAGTTAAATTTCATGCAAACTAATGTGATTTGTAGTCTTCCTATTTAGGCATCAATTAGTAGAAATTCTTGCCCATGCTGCTTCCCTCTAGGGAGGCAGTGTGTTCCACTAGTAAGAATCCTCCTTGCCATTGGCCTCAGGATCTGGGTTTACATCCCCACTCTGGTTCTTACGACTCAGTGTTTGACATTGGGCATGTCATTCTTTGTCCTCACTTTCTTTCTCTCTGAATAAAGGTCTTAAACTAGGTGATATCTTAATCTTTCCCAGATTGAAATATGTAATTCTATCCATAGAGTTGACTCTCCAGTGCCTTCTTCAACTTCCATCCTCTCCCTGAAAAGCCAGTGTACTGGACATTCTTGACTTAAATACTTAGGGTTCCGCTATTCACAGTAGCTTTGCAGGGATTGGTGGCCACAATAACTCTGCCTTTGTCCTTTTCTGACACTCACTGTTCTCTCCCTTCCCTTAGCTATTTGCCTGGCATCAACTCTCTTACCTCCACTTACTCATCAGGAGCCAGCCAATGAGCACCTTCTGTGTGCTAGGCCCTGAGAATACGAAGACAAAAATAAAGCGGTCCCTGCCCTCAGTGAGCCTACATTCTATCAGGAAATGGCACGTGTACCTCTAAGCATATAAAAAATGAACACAAAGTGATTTTTGTGGGGGATAGTGCTAGTGGATGATCAAGAAGGGTCTCAGGTAAAAAGTGGCATTTGAAGTGAACTTTGAAGGAAATTAGAAATGCTAAGAGGTAGAGATGAGTCTACTCAATCCTGACTCTTTAAGTTTAGGTTATTCATGATGGTCAGGAAGAGGAGTAAGAAGGGTCATAGATTGAGAGGTGGAGGGTCTTTAGAAGTCATATAGTTCAATGTGCTCAGTTCATAGACCCTGTTTACCTCAGTTTCCTCATCTGTAAAATGAGTTGGAGAAGGAAATGGCAAACTAGTATCTTTGCCAAGGAAACCCCAAATGGGGTCATGAAGAGGACAAGACTGAAATGACTGAACAACAACATCTATAAATTGAAGGAGTTGAAATGACTCATTAAAGGCTACATAGGCAGTGTGCAGCAGGCAGAATTTGAACCCAAGTCCTGGGACTCCCAAGTTCTGTTCTGTCATGTGGCCTCCATAATATTCTTCCATGTCCTTCCTAAGAACTCTTGGTGAACAGACAAGGAAATCTAATCCAGTGTTTTTCCTAAATTCTTGATTAGCATTAGGGATTTATTAGGAAGGGTTGCGGGGGAGGCTTTGGGCTCAGAAAGAGTGACTGTGTACGTGGCTGCTTGATGTCCGTGAATCCACGGAGGGCGCAACCCTGAGATTGTTTGCTATCAGACCAGTTGGGCAGCTTCAGTTTGGCAGTGGAAGCTGTGCCTTCTTGTGCTCTAGCTGTTTCTGGTGCAGAAGTGACGAAATCCATGAACTCATTTCCCAAGAAGAGGCCTGTGGTGCTAGCTGTCATGAGGCAGGGCCTCTGCATCTGAAGGAAGAGAATGAGGTGCTCGAGAAACATTTGAGGAATAGAGGCTGAGAGGCCTTATACATTTTAAAACATAAACATTTCTTGTCTGTTTTCTTGGAATCCCTTTCTTATTTAAGACTCCATGAAATCTGTGATGAGCCCCTCAGTGTGGGTCTGCCCTCTACTCATGCCAATCTCAACCCATCCTTGTCTGCCCCATTCTTTGGGAGTCTCATCTATTTCTTATGCCTTTGTTTTAAAAAAAAAAAAAGTTTTGGAAGGTAGAGGTGAATGGATGCTATTGAAGTAAAATATCTGAACTTTTCTCCACATGGTGAGACCTTCCACAGGTGCTGGAGTCAATGGTTATGGGTTCAGATCCCACCTCTAATGCTTAGTAGCTTTGTGGTCTTAATTCAGGCTACTTGACCTCCGTGATTAGTGCTCTCACATATTGAATGAGAGAATTGGACTAGATGGTCTCTGTGGTCACTTCTACTGCTAAATCTCTGATCCTGTGAAAATGTCACACTCCAGTCAGAGGTCATTGGGTGTGGATTGCATTGTTTTACCACTTGTGTCAATAATAGTAACAATAATAATAATTTTAGTTTCGTATTTCCCTTCCTTGGTGTAGCTCTCAAAATGGGTTGGGGGAAAGGGACTTTAGAGAGCAGTCCTTTGGTACTGAGCAGTTGTGTGACGTTTGGAGAGGAATGTCATCTCTCTGGGTCTTCATTTCTTCATACAGCAAATGAAATGTTTGGTTCTAGAGGATCTCTCAGGGCCCTTCCAGCTCTCACCTTCCAGTCAGCAGGCATTTTTTAAAGTACTAGTCACGGGGTAGGCCTTAGGTACCATGTGCAGGCTCTGAGGGCCAAATGCCCCGATACCTCAGTCTCAAAGATTTCTCCCAGTGTGAATATTGCTGCGAAAACCTCTTACACCCTCTTGTTGGGACATCCTCTGAAGACATCAGTGAAGAGCTATTGTGATGAAAGGAAGAAGAGTGCTTGTGGAAAGACTTGACTTTTCCAAAGAAGCCTCCTGACCCACCTGTCCCTTGAGCCTCTACAGAAAAAGTGGGGATCTTCCTTCCAAGATCTGGCTCAGGAAGCTGCTGTCAATGCCACATGCCTTTGTAAATTTCCAGGCTATGAATATATTTAAATTTGTTACTGGAACTTCAGACCAGCACATAACCAACCTTGCCGCAAACAGCTGATAGCACAATTTCAGACATCTGTACCCAACTTTCTGAGTCTCTCACTCCACTCCTGGCAGCAGATAGAAAATAAAGCAAGGCCTTATTTCTTATGTGTTGATCTCCTAATTCGGTTTGTCGTCATTGAATGTCAGTACTCCACAAGCAGAGCCAAGATGTGAAGCCAACCCTGCTTCACCATCTTTGCCTGGGATTTAGAAGTAACAAGTGGCTGGTGATGTGTCCGAAGCTAAGTCAAGACTTCCAAGGTTCTGAAGAGACGTAACACCCTGCCGAGGTTCATTTGATCTTCTGACACAACCGTAACAATCTGCTACAAGGCACGTTGTTGATTTTTGGGTTGTGATTGTGTGTTTTTAGTTCCAGCAAATCAAATTTAATTTTGTGTTGAAAATGTTTTGAGAATTTCATGACAGCCTGTGAGATAATTAGAGGCACTGTCACAGAAGCAGTGCTGGGAATCACCAGGGTGTATGAGCAGTGCAAAGATGCTTGTTTAGAGTGGGAGCTGTCTCTAGCCGTGTGTGTGTGTGTGTGTGTGTGGATGTAGATGTGTGGTGTTTTTTTTTGTTTGTTTGTTTTTTTGCTTTACTCATCTGGTATATCTGAATATAGCCCTTCTGGCTCTTTTTGCTCCCTAGCCTCACTTAACCCATATCTTGTTCTCAGGCTGCAGTGATTCTAAGTGACAGAAGATATTTTTCCATCTCTTCTCAAAAAAGGGAATTTTTCGAGAAAGGCTAGTGACCATGGCCTAAGAGGATAGTGTCAATCATCTTTATAACTTCTATACTACTCCAGTGGCCTGTAGCCCCAAACATCCTTCTCCATTCAGCTTTCTCGTTCATTCCTTTTCTTGTATTTACCTGGGGTGAAACTTTCAATGGGGTACTTGCTTTCATTCATATTTCAGTCTTGAGCTTTGAATGATCTACGTGTGGCTTCGTCATTGAATGTATGTAATGTGTTTTAGAGATCATCTAGTCCAACCTCATCATTTTATCCAGGAGGAAACTGAAGTCCAATGTCACCGAGAAAGGTGGTGCCCAACTGAGGTTACACAAACATTAAGTAGTGGAGATGAGATCTGAACCTAGGTCAATTGATTCTTAGTTTATAGTGTTCTTTCCACTATGCTAGCTTCTATCTCTTTCAAAGAAGGAACACAAACAGACCTGTAAGAATTTTAGAAGATCTGGTCAAGGAATGATTTTAGAAATCAAACAGTAATTGCCACTTCAGTCATACATGGAGGAAATCTTACCTTCCCAGTAGACACAAACGACCCATTAAATGGCCACCAAATATTTGATGATCACTTCCAGGTGGATGGAACAAGGAAGGCATAGGACAATCTATACCCACTGAATGCTGGAATGGGATGCTGAGGGGGCCTTTGAAATTCTGGTATATGGCTCCACCTGGCAGGGGGAAGAGAATCTGTTTGAATTTTTCATGATTTTTCCAGATTCTTTGGATACTTTGCTCCTTCATATCCTGGGCCTTGGAGCCCAAGTGGTGATAATGGTTTCTTGTTTTGGACGACAAGTTGTCTTGTCTCACTGGCAGAGTGATTTTATCAGTTTGTTTCATATCGGGCTGAGTTATTTCACTGAGAATTTCTGTCCCTTTTTTTACTCCCACTTTTTATTTTTTTGGGGGAGAACACAAATGATTGCTTAGGTCAGCGATTAAGGAAACTGGGGAAGAGCCAGTTATTGAGAAGTTAGGAACATGGGGAAGGTTGCTATGAGAAGAGGCTGGTCACCCCCCTCTATTCCCCTAGATAGAGGGGGTTCAGGCTAGGCAAAGAAAGGGGATGTTAAGATAGTCCACTCACGAGTGGTATAAATTTAAATTTGAAGCTCCTAAAGTAGACTATTAGAAAGGGATACTCCTTTAGCCCCATATCAGCTGACATTTATATAATGCATTAAGGTTTGCAGATCACTTTACAAATATTATCTCATTTGATCTTTACAACAAACTTGTGACTTAGGTGCTATTATTATCTCCATTTTACAGATGTAGAAACTAAGCAGAGGCAGACAAATAATTTGGTCAGAGGCACATACGGTCTATATATTGAACTCGGGTCTTCTTGACTCCAGGACCAGCTCTCAATCCACTGCGCCACCTAGTTGCCAGAAATCTTTTCTACAGGGCTTGTGTCTTTCCTGGGCTCCCTAACTTTGCCAGGACTTATTTCTACTCAGATACTTCAGTGGAACTTTATTCCATTCCTGAAATTCATTATTTTATTCGTTATTTTGTTCACATTCTCTCTGGTTCTCTGTCCTCCCACTTCCCTCCTACCCCTCCCCCCAAATGATTTAAATCAGAACTCATCTATGCATCTTCATCCTGGGGGCTTTTTGGCCAGGTTTTCACACAGGAGACCTACCTATTGTCCTGGGCTTGCTTTGGGGTACTATACAGTTTCACATGGTGAAATGGAAAGTGCACGAGATTTGGAGCCAGAAGATCAGGGTTTGAGACTCAGCTCAGCCCTTTACTTTCTATGTGACCCGGTCAATGAACTGCTGAGGAGACGGACTCCAAATCTGTGATCCTGTCATCCTGACACTCTGGAGAAGAGGAGAGGAGGGAAGGGATACCAGTCTGCAAGCCCAGATTGGAGTTCTGGTAGAAGGAAGGCAGAGAAAGGGATTTAAAAGACCACAATCCAGAAGGGTGGTTGCTTATTATATTCAAAGCTTTACAGAGTCTCCTGGAATGGGTCTGTGGTGGCCTGTTCTAGCGAAAGCCAAGGGTTTATTTTTATTCTGTTTGGATTTTATATTTTAGGGATAGGTTGGGGATAATAATTCTTGGTGCAACTACTCACAGTGATACAATGCATTTAAAAAGCATTCCTGCAAGTCGAATAAAATATTTTTTCCTTCTCACTAAGTGAAATGGAGCTATTAGCTGAAGGGCAGCATGGTATATAGTGGGAGGTGTGCTGGGGCTGACGTGGGAGTCAGAGGCCTGGAATTTAAACCCGCCCTTTTGCAGCTTACCAGCTGGGTGACCATGGTAGCCTTTCTGGGCTTTAGTGACTTTTGTAAACTGTTGGAGCTGTACCTTTCTGCTCTGCATGGATGCATTCTGTCCCAGAGGGATGTCAGCTCGTGGAAGTCAGGAACAGTTTCTTTTTTTTCCATTTATATCTTTTGCACCTCTTTTGCACCTGCCTTCTATAATGCATTGCCCAATCTTTATTTTGACCTTTGGCTGGGGTGACACCTGTCACTCTCTGTTTGGTAAGTAACTTAGTTTGACTTCCCACCACTTAATGACCTTACCCAGCTGTTTGCTTGGAAAGAGGTAACATCTGTATTGAGGGAGGAGAGCCACCTGCGAAGAGGGGGATGCTCTGCATTGAGGGAAGTAGGGGGATAATAAATGCATTGGCAGTTATTCTTACCTCTACATATCAGGGAGCGAGGCAGACATTCCCACCCCTCAACACAGGGATGGGCTTGAAAATGCCCAGCCCAGCTGGTCAGAGTAGCCTTGGCTGGGAGAAGGGCCAGACAGCATGGGGACCTGATTGGGAGGTATCTTGGAGCAATGACGGAAGAAGTGCTATGTTTGGAATCTGCCAAGGGATTCTGTTTCCCTTCTCCCTCTTGCAAAATTGGGGACCTTGAGCATGGGCACTTACCATCTCTTGGTCTTTGTAAAATGAGGGACTTGTACCAGATAACCTCTGAGGTCCCTTCTGGCTTTGGCTGTATGATCCTGTGATCTTGAAGCGTAGTACCAGGCATGTAGTAGGAGGTCGATGTGTAGTATATGGAGGTAGATAAGAGTATATGAATATACACATACATATATATGTATGTATGTATATGTGTATGTGTGACACACACACACACACATATTTGTTGAACTGTATCCTAGAAGACCTCTCTCTTATAAATGGGTATGTATATGTCTATACATACATATAGACATATAAACATATATGTATAATCATATGATATATCATACTGTGTATAATAATGTATAATATATAACATATACTGGGTCTTATACTATATATACTTCATAAATGTATAGATACATCATGAATGTATAGATACATCATGAATGTATAGATACATCATGAATGTATATATACCATATTATGTGCTCCATATATATGTATATTTGTGTTTGTATGTATATAGTATGTAGGTATACACACACATACACACGATGAACAGGTTGAAGCTTTAAACTACATGAAGACTTTTGGGACATCTTATATATACTTGTTGAATTGAATTATATCCTAGGAAACTTATGTGTAGGAAATATAAACTCCAGTTTTCACTTTGGAAGATCCTGACCTAAAGTACCTCCTGTGCCCTCATCTGCAAGTCACTTAAGTTAGAGAAACTCACGACAATGGCTAATTGTTGACAGAGAGAGGATCTTCCCAGATAGGCCGTGTTAGAGGGGTGCTGCAGGGCCAGGGGGGTGGGGCGGAGTGGAGTGGGCAGGAAAGGCATCAGGAATTTCAGGCCCAAAAAAGATGTCCTGACGATCCTGCAGAGGGGCTCTGTGTGTGATGAGCAGTTAATACAGTTTTTCATTGCTGCCATTTGGATTTTTGTACCTTCAGGCCTATCTACGACCTGGTCCCAGCAGTCCAGATCACGACACAGGAGACACTCATGTTCCAGACATGAAGACCGAAAGCCCTCCGAGGTATTTCCTGAATTGAATCAGATTTTGCAGTCTCTGGGAAGTAAATACATGTGTGCTCATGTGTGTGCGCATGCACACGCACACATGCACACAGATACACACCTGGTTGATGAGTGCATTTCTTCCTAATTCTATTCTCTTTCCTTTCCTGCTCCGTCTCAGCTGGCACCCAGCAACTTTCCCTCTGGCCAGGAGATCAGGGATTTCAGCAGCTGCTACAGTCACTGCCAGCCTCAAGTTAGTTTTAGCCCTGACTTTTTGGCTTCTTTGGCACCAACCCAATGTCATTTTGAATAGTTTTTGTTTTGGGAATTGTTTTCAAGGTTCTCTCTCTTCCCCTTCTCATCCTCCATTCTTCCCCCCCCCCCGCCCCTCACCTCCCATGTCCTGTCTTCCTGGATCCCTATTCCTGTCTTCCTTCCCTTTTAGTAAATACTGGTTTGTAGGTGCATTCCATAGCTCCTCACTGCTGCTGGCCTTGATGTTTGCTAAGGACTTACCTGTCCATCTAGCAATCTGCTGTTTTGCAGTGCTTTGAGGAATGTAAATCAAGGAAGGAAATGGACCTTGATCTTTGGCATTTTTCAAAGTCAGTGTGTCTGTGACAGGGAGACATGGGGGCACATTCCTTAAGAAGTCTTCCAGTTTCCTTTGAACAGAGCAAGCTCAAAGGCAACAACAACCATTGAATGATGGGAGATGAAGGCAGATTTCTCAGAGGGCTGCTTAGTTTTTCTCCAGCTTGCCTTGTCACTCCAGGGACTTGCATGGGAAATGCCAGGGAAACTCGGTGGGTTGGATTGTCAAGATGATGATGAGTTCAGTGAGTTCTGCTAGAGAATAATATCCTTCCTTTCAAATTATGGGAAAACATATGGGAACAGCTGGTCCTCAACAGAGGGATTTGAGGGATATTAAGCCTTCATGTTGCCATCATTTATTGGCATTGGCCCCGTGGTTCTGGTGTGGCCCTCCGGGGTCCCTTTCCTTCCTCTTGTTCTGAACCCTTCCTAGTGCTTATGTTTGTGTTTCTTTCCCTCACTCCTCTCCTTCCTTCTTTCCTTCCTTCTCCTTTTCCTTAACTGTTGCACCAGACCTCACTCCTCCTGTTTGTTTTATTTCACTGAAAAATAAGGGGGAATGAATGAGTTAGCTTTTGATGGATTGAAATTCTAGTGCCCCAGGGACCACGACTTTAGGAAATGGCATTACTCCTCTGCCAGAGGGCATAGCAGAGTGTGGAGTGGGAGCTCCAGGATCAAGCAGCATGGCAGTGGCCCTAAGGCACTTGGGCAAAAACCTTCTCTATGGGCAAGTTTATATTCAAAATCCAGTTACATTAACTGGTTCCTTCCCAGTTAAATCTTTATCCTAAATCATTGCCCACCTAAAATATTTATGCTGAGCACTCCTGAGTATGGGGGCAGCTCTTCTCTTTCTTGATTGCTACCTTCCTGTCCCACCCTTTGGGGGTGAGGGGAGTATATGGATAGAGGTGGCCTCCTTCATCCTTCTCACCTTCATTATTTCAATTTGGTTTCCTTCCTCCTTTTAGCCAAACTCCTCTGAAGCTTTCTCTCCTTCACCTTAGTTGGGGGACCTGTAGTGAGTCCACAGGACTTACCTAAAATGTAATTTCTGCCTGCAGACAGATGGATATGGGAGTTGGGAAACTGTCCACCAGTTGCTCTGTGGGGGCTAGGGTGAGCTCAGGGAGCTGCCCAATGCACTGGGGCATGTGCGCTGCTTCCCTTACCTGTTGCCTCACCCTGTGATGCTTCTGTAGACAGCTGTTGGCTGCTCCTCAGTTTGGTGTTGGCATTCTGGGAGTGAGTGGTAGCATTGGGGTGGGGGTGGGAGATGTATGAGGGAAGGGAGTGGTCTTTTGTTTTTCTTCTTTTTTATTTTTTTGGAATGCTGCCTTAAACTTTTATTCTGGTGATCTTTGTTTGTTCTGGGACAAAACAAGTCCTTGAAAATGGGTTAGCTCTGGGGCCGTTAGCATGTGCCTGGTGTGGACATGGAGAAGCCTAAGAAAGAGAGCACTCCTTGTCCCAGGCAGAGAGTCCTGCATTGTGACTTGGGACTTGTGTAAACAGAGTGGAGTTTACAGATGCATGCCTTCCTCTGGAGCCAACGTGGCTTCTGGCCAGTCTCATTGCCAAGGTCAGAGCTTCTGCACGGGCCCTTGGAAGGCAGCGCTAGCACCAGGAACAGCAGGGATTGTTGGGGGGGAGGCAGACCCGTGGCTCAGGGGCACCAGTGGGAAGAAGATTTTGCCCGCCTGCCTCTGCTGCTGCCGTTTTGCTCGGGGTCAGGGGTCAGACCTTGTTTGTTCTCGGTGTCCCAGATGGATGAGTTTGCACGTGAGCTGTTCTTGAAGTGTTGGTTTTCCTGTGGCTCCCTTCCCTTGGCCTGAGATGGGAAGTGCAGGAGCTCTCTTGGCAGGGGGGCACCCTTGCTACTCTTGTGTTTTTGTTTTGCTTTGTTCAAATACTTACTTCCCAGGGCTCTTTAGGTGCTTCTCCCATGCATCCCCTGCCTCACAGAAAGGTGTGTGACCCAGCAGATTTTTGCTGGATATCTGATTTAGCATGGTAGTGCCAAGACAAGCTATAGCTCTGGGAGCTGGAGAAACTGTCATTTCTAACCTCCCTTCTGACAGAGTTTCCAGAACTAGATGCCTTTCTAATCCCAGCTGACACTAATTTCTGCCTGACCATTTATCCTGGGATAGCTGGTGACTGATAAAGTTTGCAGAGCGCTTTACATACTTGCTCTTATTTGATCCTGAAAACAATTTTGTGAGCTACACGCTATTATTATCCCCATTTTACAGATGAGGAGTCACACTCAGAAAGGACCTTAATTGTCTCAGTTTACAAAGCTATTACGTGTCTGAGGCTAGATAAATAGCTAGATGGATGGATAAGTAGGTAGATGGATGGATGGATAGGTAGGTAGCTATGTAGGTGGGTGGATGGATGGGTGGGTAGACAGACAGATAGATTGATAGATGATAGACATGTAGGTACATAGTGATAGACAGACAGACAGACAGACAGATAGATAGGTAGGTAGATAAATAGGCTGGCCCTAGATCTTTGGTAGGCAGTCAGCACATTGGGACTTTACTAGTAGGTGTTGAAGAGTGACTCGCCAGAAGTAGAGGTTGAGGCTCTGAGGGACACTCAGGATTCCACAGAGTTTGGAGAGGTGTTATTTTGAGCTTTGCAGTGAATTTTAGATTTGTAAACATTTGCCAGAAAGGTTTCCAGTTGCATGTCCGTCCATCTCCCCTCACCAAAAAAAAAATTCCTCAGAGCAAGTGGAGAGTCCTTTTGGGGAGTGTGGCTGTGGGTGTTCCTCCAGCCACACTGCAGTGTTTGTGCAGGGGGAGGCTATGGAGTAAGGGGAGAGCCCAGGGATCAGTGAGTTCTGAGCATGGTTGCCAGGTTTCCCCACTCCCCTCCTGGCCAGCCTGAGCAGAGCTGAATGAGTGTCAAGCTAAAAGTCTCTCCTGGAATAGGTCAGGTTGTTTTCATGTGGCTACAGAGACCTTGCCACCTGCATGGTCTCCTTGGAGCTAGAAGCTCCTGTGAACAGGAAATATAAATATCAAATGTCAGCGTTCCTTTCTCTCCCTTTGCAGGTGTTCAGGACAGACCTGATCACAGCTATGAAGCTTCATGACTCCTACCAGCTGAACCCAGATGAATACTATGTGTTGGCAGACCCTTGGAGGCAGGAGTGGGAGAAGGGGGTCCAGGTGCCAGTGAGCCCAGGAACCATACCAGAACCTGTGGCCAGGTAGAAACACACACCAAAAAAAAAATACCTTCTCTTCCCCACCCCCACTTCCTCCCTACTGGAGAATTCTGGTTCTAAGAGCCATAGTGGATATGTGTTGAAATTGTAGAGCACTGATTCTACATGAATATATAAGTGAAATCGAAATGCAGTAGGCATACACTTCAAGGGATGGGGAACAATTCTGCTAAGTTCCATTGTCCTCTGGACTGGATTTTCCAGCTGTACCTGTGCAGGATTTCTATCTTCTAGGAACTTTTTTTTTTTTAGAGGAAGGAAAGTTATTTTTTAAAATTAAGTTTTATTTCTTTCAGTCAAAGAAAATCATCTTCCTTCCCCCTTTCCTCCCTACTCCCCTTCCCCTCTAGAAAGAAAGAAAAACAAAATCCCTGTTGCAAACATGTAGAATCAAGCAAAACAAATTCCTCTCTTGGCGGGGAATGTAAAAAAAAAAGTCTCAGTTTTCACTCTGAGTCCATCAACTCTTTGTCAGGAGGTTAGTAGCATCTTTCATCTTGAGTCCCATGAAACTGTGGTTAGTCATTGCATCGACCAGTGTTCTAAAGTCTTTTCAAAGTTGTTTCTTTTTACAGCAATGTTGTGTAAATTGTTCTTTTGATTCACATCACTTGACTCTTCATCAGTTCATACAAGTCTTCGCAGGTTTCTCTGAAACTGTGACCTTCCTCATTTCTTATAGCACAGTAGTATTCTGTTGCGCTCTCTCTCTGTGTATATGTGTGTGTGTGTGTATATGTGTATGTGTAATATGTATATATATATACACACACACACAAATATATATACACACATACATAACACATATACATATATGTATATAGAAAACATTCTATAGCATAATGTAGTATGTGTGTATACATATTTATATACATATCTGTATAGTTGTATACTATAATTTATTCAGTTATTCTGCAATTGTTGGGCACCCTATTAGTTTCAATTTGTTTGTGATCACAAAAATTACTGCTATAAATATTTTTTTACATACAGATTCTTTTCTTCTTTATTTTTTTGAAGTGTAGACCTAATTTTGGTATTGCTGGGTTGAAGAGTATACATAGTGAATAACTTTTGGGACTTAGTTCCAAATTGCTTTCCAGAATTGTTGGACCAGTTCACAATTCCTCCAACAGTGCATTAATGTACCTGTTTTCTCACAGACCTTCCAGCGTTTGTCATTTTACTTTTTTGTTATCTTTGCCAATCTGATGGATGTGTGACTTACCCCAGAATTGCTTTAATTTGTATTTCTTTAATAATGATTTATATAAATTTTTTTCAAACAGCTATTCAAGCAAGTAAGTCAATCCTTGCTCTCAAGAAGCTATTCATATTGGATTTCTTCCTCTAAAAAGTGCTTATTCACATCTTTTGACCATTTATCAATTGGGGATCAGCTCTTATTCTTATAAATTTGAATTCATTCTCTGTATATCTTAGAAATGAGACTTTTATTAAAGAAATTTTTTGCACAGATTTTTTTTCTCCATTTATTTGCTTTGAGATTCTAAGAATTTTTAGACTGCAGGAGGGAAATTTGGAGACATACCAGTTGCTTCTTCATCTTCATTTCAATTTGTGCCAGACAGGAGAGATGTAGTGGCCAATGAAGTGGCCTCAGATCCAAGCAAACCTAGGTTCTTGTCTTGTCTTTGACACATACTGGCTTTGTGATGGGGCCAAAGATCTCTCAATGCCTTAGGCAGATCTCTGAGACTTGTAAATTGCAGTGAAGTGGCTGACCAGCCTGGTTGGAGGGAGGGCCTTATCCCTAGCTTTCTGTACCAATCTCTGCCCTCAGGGAACGTACATTCTTTCAGTTGCTTGCAGTGTTGTAGAGTGGAAAGAGCACTAAATTTGGAGACAGAACCTGGTTTTCAATCTCTGCTCTGTGTTTTTCTTACCTGTGTGATCTTGGGCAAACCATTTGGTACTTAGTTCTTTATTAAATGAAGGGACTGTAATGGAGGATCTCTGAGGTCATTTTCAGGTCTATCTAAATTTATGTTCCTATATTCCATTGCTGATTTTCTTTCTAGGGTGGGAATGTGAAGGTCCTTGGCGGGGAGGATATTTCAGGAATGGAAGACAATCTAGTTTTCATGTCTGATATGGGGGATCTCTTTGATTCCTGCTCTGGTTTGCTCTACCTTCAGAGGTAGACAGATGTGAGAAAGCCTGAGGGATTGGTGTGGGAGGTGGAGAGGAGAGAACCTGGGTATGAAAGAAAAGTTATTTGTTAAGTTCACCTATTAATGATAATAACAAGGTAAAACCTTAACACACTGGTTCTTTGGCTTACTTATTCATACATTCATTACCCATTTAAGTGGAGATTCAAACTCTCTGACTCATTCTCCAAAGAGGAATGGTACCAATTTGGCCATTGGCTTTCTGTCTCTTCTTTAAAAAAAAATTTTTTTTGAGGCATTTGGGGTTAAGCGACTTATCCAGGGTCCCACAGCTAGTAATTGTCTGAGGCCATATTTGAACTCAGGTCCTCCTGATTCCAGGCCAGTTCCTCTGTCCACTGCACAATCTAGATGCCCTCCCCTCCCCATCTTATGTTTTGACTGGGAGAATCTAGAAGATCATAGATCTAAGGATGGAAGGAAGCTGAGAAGCCATTGAATCAATGCCCCTCATTTTACACATGAGTAAATTCATCCAGAGGTAAAGTGACTTGTTCAAAGTCATATAGCTAGTAAATGGCAGAGCTGCAATTTGAAGCCAGGTCCTTTGAATGCAAGTCTAGGGTTGCTTCCTTAGTACCACACTGTCCCTGATGAGGGAAGGACCTCTCGCCTGCTGCTCAGTAAGTGCTTGGTTTCTCTACTGAGATTGTTAGTTGGCCTCCTGCCTCATGATATGGATACTTAATTGGGCCTTGACCTCATAGCTCCTTATTGCCTTCCTGTGATCTTCAGCCCTACTCCACAGTTGTGGCCCTCAGGGTGGCACACCTGAGACTTGGCCCTTCCTAGAAGATGGCTCCACTTCGAAGGTTCTGGAAATTCTTGAACTCTAAGATCAGTCTTTCTCTTGTCCACCACTTCCCTCCTGTCTTATGCTTTACCTTGTCATGACCTCTGGGTAAAGGAAACTACTGTTGTGTAGGGGGATTTGTGAGACTGTTTGATCTTGAAAAGGGGTTCTCTTCAGCTTGGACTTTGAGGCTGTTTGTTCAGCTGAGGTAAAGCTCAGCTCAGGTGCCATCTCTTCCTTGAGGCCTTCCTTATCGCTAGGTGGTAGCCCTTTCTCCTGGATTCCCAGCTCTTCTTTATGTGCTGTCTTTCCTGCATTGGAATGTAAGCTTCTTGAGTGCAGGGATTGACTTACTTGCTTGAAGTATCCCTAGCACTTAGCACAGTGCCTGGCACATATTAAGTGTTTAATAATCTCTCTCTCTCTCTTTCTCTGTGTCTCTCTGTCTCTGCCTCTCTCTGATTCCCTAGCCTCCTGTCTCTCTTTGTCCCCTCCATAACCCTTCCCCTCAAAAGTGAATATTCTCAAATTTTCTCAAAACATTTTTCTGGGGACCTTTCTTTCCTTCTTATCAAGAACACCTTTGCTTTGCACTTTCTTGCGTACAGTTTCTTAAATTCCCTTTTAGATTGTAAGCACCTTGAGGATAAAGACTTGTTTTTTGATGTTGTAGGCTCATTTTCAGGGTCTCTTGTGTTGCTTTCCGGAAAGTGGGTACTTTCTTAATCATGTTTCCTGGTCCTGTCTCCCTCAACCCCCACTCCTCACCCCTCCTGAAAATACACCTGGAGTGAAGGGTTTCAATCTTGGATTACTTGGGCTCAATGTGGAGAGAGTTGAATGGGTTGCAGTTAAGCCCCCTTGAGGTTATACACACATCTCTAAGACCACAGAGCTGCTAAAGTAGATCTTATTACCTTCTGTTAGGCTATTTAAAAGGGTAAACAGGAAGAGTTGGGTCCCCTCTGAGGGACTTGCAGTCTAGAATCTTAAAAGAGGACTAGAAAGCAAAGCCTTTGGTGATCACTCCCGCCTCAGGTTTCTCATCTTTCTGGGCAGTAGAAAATAGGCGTATGTATCACCTAAATACCTCCCACCTAAACAAGTGCCTAGCCAGGTGTTCAGTGCCCAAGTTTAGGAATCATTGGCTGAGGATCATCTTTTTCTTTGTTTGTTTGTTTGTTTATTTGTTTTTAATCTAATTTTGAGCAGGAGTCTGGAAAAAGATAACATAGTTTTAGGACACAGAGGGTAGAAATGCTTAGGCTGAGTGTTTTATCTAAACTTTTAGTAGTAGAGTTTTTCTGTTTGACTGCAGCGGGAAGAACCAAGAGCAATGTATGGAAGCTGAAAAGAGGTAATTATATAAGCTTTATATCGGGCAAAATGTTGTAATGATTAGCAATATTTAAAAGTCAGGTGAGCTGCCATGGGAGGTACTGAGGTTCCTTCCTTACTGGAAATATTCAAACTACCAGTTGGATAGGTTGTAGTAGGGATTCTTTTTCTTGTATAGGTTGGACTACATGGTTTCTGAGGTCCATTCCAACACCAAACTTCTGTCATTCTGTGTTTCTGAAATATATCCCTCTAGTTTAGCCATCTCACAATATGATGTATATAAAACCTCTTGCTCCGTGAACTTGGGTATTGTTAGCATTGGTGGAAATATATCCACAGGATATTTTGGGCAGCTTGGAGGCATTCATTCAAACTGCTAAAAATGGATCAGCTAAGGATCATAAATTTGGAGCTGCAAGAGATTGTAGAGATCCTCTAGTCCAGTCTTCCCTTCCCTGACCCCCAGACCCCCCCCCAGTCCCATGTAATAGATGACAAAATTGAGGTGGTGGAGGGAAGTGGAAAGACAACTACTTTTGGAATTAGAAGGTTTGCCTTCAATTTCTACTCCCTCTTTTTGTGATATTAGGCAAATCTCTTAACTTTTCTGGTTTCAGTTTACTTATCTGTAAAATGGTGGTCTCTTACATCTCTTCTAACTTTCAGTCTAAGATCTCATGGTCTGGAGAGCATAAGTGACTTTGAAGACCACATTCAGCAATCTTTTAGAGACTTTGGCTTTTGTTTGGACTCCAGTTGGGTCTAACTCATCAACTTCGTGCCTTCTCTTAGGAATGTTCTGGAGTCATTTCCAGCCGTTGAAGAGATCTGCCTTTCTTCCCAACAAACATTTATTGGGAATCCAATATGTGTGTGGGACTTTCTGATTCAGTAAAGGCAGGTTCCATCTTAAAGATGAGAGGAGCTCACATCTTTGTCCTTCAGGGCTTCCTAAATGAGATTTTGCCATTTCTCTAGTACTTGACTTGATCGTGTCATATTGCCAAGTACAAATTACTGGGATGTACCCAGTTGTTTTTTTTCCCCATCAGAGTTGCCAGTTTCTTTCTTCTGGTTTCCCAGTGTTCTTCCTTGTTTTTGTAACTTTTATCCTTTGAACTCATCGCCTGTGCCAGGCTGTTGCAGCTTTCTGCACCATTCCCAAAAATCTGGTGTCCTACTTAGTAAGACAGACTTGTTCTAATGAATCCTGACAGGGACAGGCATGATTAATAAGAATTAGTTTAGATTTCCCTTTGATCTTTTGAAACTCAGATTTCAGAGTTTCTCTGAAGATGTGGTGGAATTGTAGCTGCTGCTTTAGGGATGTGGGAAGGGGGTGGGCTGAGAAGAAGGTGGAAAGAAGGGGAGGTACAGGGGGAGGCACTAGAGCCACTGGTAATGTCATAGCCAGGCAGAGGAGGAGTCTCTTAGCCCTTGTTTCTGCATGCCTCTGTTTGTGGTTTGGAAAACTCAACTACCTCTGATGTTGGTTTTTTTTGGTCCAGACTGGTAGTATCATTGTAGTAGTAGTAGTAGTAGTAGTGGTGGTAGTAGTGGTAATAGTAATGGTGGGGGTGGTGGTAGTAATAGTAGTAGTGGTAGCAGCCGCAGCATTAGTAGTAGCAACAAACATTCATTCAGTGCTTTACAACATCACTAGTGTGCTTTTAAAAAGCTTGCTAAACATTTTAGGTACATTATCTCATTTGAACTTGTTAACCTCTCTTTGGGGTGAATGCTATTACTTTATCCGTATTAACAGATGAGGAAACTGAGACTCAGAGAAGCTAAGTTACTTGCTCAGGGTCACATATCTAATAAGTATTTGAGGTGGGATTCAAAGCCAGGTTTTCCTGACTCCCGTTCTGTTCCATCCACTCACTACTCTGT
The DNA here is from genome assembly GCF_900497805.2 of Vombatus ursinus. Lineage (NCBI taxonomy): Eukaryota > Metazoa > Chordata > Mammalia > Diprotodontia > Vombatidae > Vombatus > Vombatus ursinus. Next base: position 12,180,387 of record NW_020951957.1, on the reverse strand, counting down.
GCTTCTGGTGTGGAAACTCCCTCACCAGGGAACCAGGAAGTTCAGCAATCACCTGTAATTACAGTGTGAAAGGAATTGCTTGGGGGCACTGAGAGGCTCTGTGACTTTTCCATGGTCACATAGTGAGTTTGTTTCAGAGGTAGGACTTGAAGCCTGTTCTGCTCGATTCGAAGGTTAGCCCTCTAGCCACTATGCCATATTGTATCTCATTCGTGCCATTAGGTATTAGAGATTCTAGCACCAGCATGTGCTAGAATGTGTGTGTGGGTGTGGGTGTGGGTGTGTGTGTGGGTGGGTGTGGGTGTGTGTTTTGGCAGCTTGTATGGTGCTAGTATGTAGGTTTCAATGTCTTGAAGAGGGCAGGTGGGGGGAGTGGGTCTTTAATGTCCTAGAAGGTATAAAAAGTAAACTTGTGTGTCTTTTAGGCTAGATCATGTTGTAGCAATAGGTAACTGCTTCCTTAGCAACTAGTTAATTTTATCTCTCTGTTTCTCAGGGTAATGTCTGAGGAGAAAGCCCTCATGTTCATCAGGCCAAGGAAATACATCCTCTCCTCGGGCTCGGAACCACCAGAATTGGGCTATGTAGACATCCGTACATTGGCAGATAGTGTGTGTCGCTATGACCTCAATGACATGGACACTGCATGGCTGGAATTGACCAATGAGGAGTTCAAGGAGATGGGTGAGACAATACGGGTTACTGCCCCCTCCCATCCCCCCACCCCCCCCAGCAGGTTTTCTCTTGACTGAAAACAAATAGGGGAATCCTTATTCTGAGAGGATAAGGGAGTGAAAAGAGCTCCTGTTGCCCACCAAATGAAGTTCAAGGTCTTTAACTTGGCAATTGAGACCTAGGACAATCTGATCGCAACTTCTTTCTCTAGCTTTGTTGTCCATGCTGCTTTTTAGGATAATAGGATCAGAAGATTATAGCTGGAATAATAGTAAAAGCTCATCATATAGGGCTTTAGGATTTGCTAAGCATTTTACTTACTCTCTCTGTTTTGAGCCTTACCACAGCTCTATAAGGTAGGCACTACAGTTATCTCCATTTTTCAGATAAGGAAACTGAGGCTCAGGGAGGAGCCCTGTGAATGACTTGCCCATGCTCACTAAGAAAATGCCAAAGGTAGGATTTGAACCTAGGTCTTCCTGACTCCAAGTCCCAAGACATGTTAAAGGCTTTTTATTCAAAAGCCCATATTTTCCAGATGAGGAAAACTGGGCCCCAGAGAGTAGAAATGATGTTTACCCAAGGTTCCAAGGTGATAGAAATACGGTTGAGCTAAGATTTGACCCTAGGTCCTCTGATTTCAAATTGAGTGCCCTTTTCCAATAAGTGTCCCACAAGGATAGAAGCAGACTGTACTTGAAATGTATACAAATTATCAATAGCTACGTGAGGGAAAAAAGGTTAAAAATCAGTAATGATTAGAGAAATGCTAATTAAAAGCCACTGTGAGATTTTCCCTTGATAACCGTCAAATGGGCAAAGGTAATAAAAGACAACAAAATTCAAAGCCAGTGCAACTGCAGTAAAACAGACAGACCTATTAATGAACCCAGCCAAACTCCTCATCTCGGGAGGCCTTTTCCCTGTATGTTTTGTGTATGTTCCTGCCTTGGTCTCTTTGCTTAGGCTCTGGTTCCCGCCTGGAATGCCCTCCTTCACTCATCTGGGTCCTACCCATTCATTCTCCAAGGAGCAGCTCACATTGTTTGTCCTCTCTAAAGTCATTTCAGAGGCCTCAGCCTATGGGGCTCTCTACCTGAGGCCCTCGTTGTGTGCCGATTCGAGGGTTAGCATGTGCTGTGGCAGGGTACTTTGAATGAGTACTGGATCTGGGGCCAGTGACCTGGGCTCAAATCCCACTGCTGGCATTTACTGGGCCATGGGCAAGTCGGCCTCTATGTTTTTCAGCTTCCCCCTCTGTAGAAATAAGTTCAACTAGATGTCCTCTAAGATCCCTCTGAAGTATAAATCCTATGATCCTTTTATTCTCGACATCAGAGACATGGGCACGAAGTTAGTAGGTTAGCTGATAGAATCCAGCCAGAGTATTTGACTCAGCACTCATTTCACCTGTTCAGAGCTCTGTCCGCTTTCATGGGCCATCTGGGTATGGCCCTTTCTTGACAGTGGGTCAGCTTTGTATGTGCCAGCTGAGGGTGCCCAGTGCCTCCTGGTGTCATTTAGGGGACCCTAGAGGACATAGAGGAAGGCTCTTTGTGCTTTTGTGAATGACTTTAAAAATACCATGTGAACTCATCAGGTTTAAACATATTGCTAAATGTTCTGGCAGAGTCATCCTTAGCACTGACCACACATGCCTAGAGACTTTCGTCTTCGCTATATTATTAGACTGCTGTAGTAAATATTAATTATAGGGAGGAGGTTTATGCTTTCAAAGCCAAGTGTCTTGAAAACTCAGGAAGAACTTGGATCTGAAATGCCTTTCCCATGTTGAAATAGGGTGTGAGAAGATGGACTGGGCCAGAGGCACTGTAAACACAAACTGCTAAATAGTTTGTTTGAGGCTCATGATGCTTCTCCTTCTGCTTTTCTTCCTTCAAAATATTGAGCTGCTGAAGTCAGATGGGTGTTCTGAGATCTGTGTGATAACAATAGCCCTGGATTTGACACACAGGTCTGTGCGCATATCTGAGGAGACTGTCATTGAATTTCCTGTTGAGGCCAGCCCTGGGTTTTTCACTTTTTGGAATACTTATGTCAATAATCTAGCATCAGAGCCTGGTGGAATGTTTGCTTCTGGAACGATTTTGGGATTTGAAAGCTGTATTGGGGGCTAATCGGAATCCTCAGTGTCTTAAAAGTAATTGTAATTCACACTATTGTATAGCACTTGGAGGGATATAAACTTCTTTCCCCAATGATTACCATACCCATTTTGCAGATGAAGAAACAGGTTCAGAGAGGGAATGTGATTGATTAATTGTAAGATCCTGAATATGAGCTCAGGCTGATTCAAGTCAACAAACTATCTCTTAAGCACCTACTATATGCCAGGGCATTTTGCTAAATGCTGGGTATACAAAGAAAAACAAAAAAATAAACAACCAAAACTGTCCCTGCTCTCAGGGAGCTCACCATCACACAGGGGAGACAATGTTCAAACAGCTATGTACGAACAAAATATGTGCAAGATAGATTGGAGATAATGAACAGAGGGAGGGTACTGGCATTAAGGGGGCATGGGGAAAGGCTTCTTGTAGAAGATGGGATTTTGAGAGGGATGGGGCAGAGGGACAGACAGTGAGAATGCCCTGAGTTGGGATATGGAATGTCTTGTGTGAGGAAGAGTGAGGGAGAGATTGTCACTGGATGAAAGACGACATGGAGGCTGGAAGGACAGGAATGAAGTAGGTTATAATGAGCTTTAAAAGCCAAGCACAGCATTTGATTTTTGATTCTGGAGGTAATAGGGAGCCACTGGAATTGACCGAATATCAGAAGGACAGATCCAGCGTGCTTTTACTATACCATGATACCTGCGGTAGTGACCCAGGTGCTGTATTTGGAGTCCAAAGGAACTGTGTTCAGTAGTCCCTCTGACACGCACTGACTGTGTGATTACATGAGGCAGCATATATAAAGCACTTGGCAACCTTAAAGGGCTCTATAATTGCTAGCTATCATTATGATTATCATGAGTAAGTCACCTAACCCCTCTGAATTTCAGTTTTCTTATCTTTAAAATGGGGATAATTACACCCAAAATGCCCACCTGGAAGGCTTGTTAAGAGGCTGTAAGATAATCCTTGTTTTGCAAACCTTGAAGTGTTTGATAAAATCATATCCAGCCTCAGACACCTACTGTCTCTGTAACCCTGGGCAAGTCATTTAACCTTTTAGTTAAGTGACCTTAGTTTCCTCAGCTATAAAGTGGGGCTAATAATAGCACCTGCCTTGCAAGGTTGTTGTGAGGATCAAATGAGATAAATATTTACAAGAAGTTCTTAGCACAGTGCCTGGCACGTAGTAGGTACTCTATAAATTCTAGCTATCCTCATTATTATTGCATTGCAGTCATTAGCATTAGTAGAAGTGGTGTATTCACAAAGAATGCACCTCCAAAGATCTCTGCCTTTTATTGCTTCTGGGTCATGTGTCATGTGCACTTGTGGGGTTCAGCTCTCCAACATCTAGAGGCTGAGGGGCCTTCAGTCACAGAATCACAAGTTCAGAGCGGGAAGAGACCTTCCAAAGCTGCCAGTGCAGCCAAGTTCACACAGGTGTTAAGTGAACCAGAGTCAAGTGACTTCAAATCCATTGCTCTTTCTTCTGTACCATGATGACTCCTGGTCAGTCAGTGAAATATTCAGCATAGACTGTGATAGGGGAATGCAAAGATAGGGGCTGTGGAGGCACTACTCCCACAGAGCTTACATTTGAGCTGCAAGCAAGAATAATTTTTACCAATTATTATTGTTTCTTTTCACATTTACTCTGCTGGGTCTTCATGGTCTGCTCCATCTTACATTTCTTCACTTGGTATGACATTTCCCCTCCAGACGCAAGAAAACAGCCTACCGGTCAGAGGCACTCTATGAATGCCTGACTTTGGAAATCAGTCCCTTGACTCTGTGGCAAAGGGCAGCGTTGTTCTTCGGGGGACCCTCCGGATGGTGCGGTGTCTTTACGTCTGGATCTCTTTTGTTTCTCCCTCAGGAATGCCAGAGCTAGATGAGTACACCATGGAGAGGGTCCTGGAGGAGTTTGAGCAGCGATGCTATGACAACATGAACCATGCCATTGAGACTGAAGAAGGGCTTGGGATTGAGTATGATGAGGATGTTGTTTGTGATGTCTGCCAGTCTCCAGATGGGGAAGATGGCAATGAAATGGTTTTCTGCGACAAATGCAACATCTGTGTGCACCAGGTACATGGCTGGGGTAACCCAGAAGCCATCTGGGGCAGTGGGCCCATCTCCTCGATTATGAGTGTGACCTCTTCTCTCCAGATTTGGGGAGGTTGAGTATATCTCTCTGTAAATAGTGCTTTGAGGTGATGGTGACCATCCACTTCTGTTCACTCACCTTACAGAGCAGCGGCATCAAACAGCCCCCTATATCAGGATCCCTGCTTAGAAAACCACAAGTGGTAAACATTTCCCAATTATGTTTTGATCTGGTTTGGGCAGCTTCAAGTTTAACATCTCCCCTGTAGAGGATGTGCTGCTGTCATGAAGTTTGGTGACTTGGCTAGGGGAAATGGCCTTTGCCCTTTCATTTTTATTCACATTAGTTCTAGGGTGTTTTTTTTTGTTTTTTTTTTTTGGTAAAGAGAAAACCTGGGGGGTGGGACTGTTGCCTGACTGTCCCTGACATGTGAGCTGATGAAGTGCCTGGTGTTTGCAAAGACCTTTAAAAGGATTTCTTTTTGTTAGACTCCTCCTCTATGGATCTCCATTGTATCTCTTTAATACATTAGTCATGTGTATTATAGCCATCTCTGTTTCTGTCTCGTCCCCCTGTTAGATTGTAAGCTCCAGGAGGACAGAGATAATGTCTTCATATATGAACTTTGTATCTCCTCTAATACCTGGCATTCATGCATGCATGTATTCAGCAAATACTTCATTATTATGCACCTGCCGTGTGCAGAGCTCTCCTAGTCAAAGAAGGGGTACCTAGTTTAAGCAAGACACAATCCCCTGACCTCATGTAACAAATACAGATAATGGTAATGGCAACATTCTACAACAGGGCATTAGAAAGCTGCAAAATGTTTTGTGAGGTCTGAGGAAGAAGACTGTTACTGACAGGGTAGGTCAAGGAGGGCTTCATGGAAGAGGTGGCATCTGAGTTGGGCTTTAAGGGAAAGAGGCAAAGAGAAAGGAGGGCATTCTAGGCATAAGGAAGAGTTCAAGGAAAGGTACAGGTAGAAGGATGTAAGATACCTTCATTTGACAGAATAGCCCAGTTTGGCTGTAGTGTGTAATATGTAGAAGAGAGTAATACTGTACTGGGGCTCGATCTGTCATCATATGTATGCATCTTCGTGTTGGGAACGTCCCTCTCCCAATGGAGGTTGACACCTTCTTTGCAACCTGCATCTTTACAGAATTGTCGAGGGCAAAGAGAGAATAAGTGACTTGCCCCAGGTCGCATAGTGTATATTAAAGGCAGGACTTGAACCCAGACCTTTCTGGCTTCAGGGCCAGCTTTTTAGTTGTTACACCATTGCTCACAGAATTACAGATTTAGAACTGGAATGGACCTGAAGGGTTATCTGATCCAGCTCCCACCATTTACGGATAAGGAAACTGAGTCCCAAAGAGCTAAAATGATTTGCTAGAAGTCGTTCACTTGAAAGCCAGGATTTGTTCTCCAATCCTCTGGTGGCAGATCTAGTGTTCTTTCCACAGCACCTTACTACTTCTGCTAAATATGAGATAAAACTCAGAAGGGAGGAAGTCATATTGTAGAGACCCTGAAACAACACACAGAAGAATTTGACCTTTTTTTGGGAGGTAATAGGGAGCCTTTGAAGATGTTTGAGTAACGTGAATGAATGAACGAAGCATTTATTAAGTGCTTTACTTTATGCGAAGCACTTGGCCGTGCACTGGGGATACAGATAGAAAAGTAAGACAGTTCCTGCCCTCAAATAACTTACATTCTAATGAGAGAGACAACACAGAAGGAAGATTTCAGCTTCAAGTCACATGGAAAGATCCCATGGTTGCTCACCTGAAGGAGAACATAAAGGGTACTTTTTCTTAGAAAGGCAAGCGAAGGGACACCCTGTTCTAGAATGGGCACTTGTTACCAACTGTCTTGAGTCATGAAGTATCAGTTATGTCTCATAGGAGGAGAAGGAGCTCCATGATCACTTGGGGTTGGTAGCATCTAATAATCCCTCAGGCTTTAGGACTGATCAACTCAATGACCAAGTAGTATAGTAGTCATCCCCATTCCCTGCCTCCCCTATCCGTCTGTCTGTCTCCCTCTCTTTCTCTCTCCCTCTCTTTCTCCCTCCCCCTTCTTCTCTCTCTCCCTTTCTCTCTCTCTCCCCTTTCTTTTCCTCTCCCTCTTTCCCTGTCTCTCTCTCCTTTCCCCTTTCTATCTCTTTTTCTCTCTCTTCCTCCTTTCTCCCTCTCTCCTCCCTAACTCTCTCTCTCTCTGTGTCTCTCCCCCCTCCCTCTCTTCCCTCTTTCCTTTCCCCCTTCCCTCCCTTCTCCACATTTTGTCTCCCTTGAAAATTAGTTTTTCTTTTCTTATTGTTTTTAACCATACCAGTGGGAAGAGAATAGAGTTACATAATTTGGATGTGTGTAGAAACATGTGCTTGGAATACTTCTCAAACACTGATTACTGAACAGAGCAGTCTGAGGTCTAAGTTTAGAGTGACCATGTTGATATTATCCCAAACTGTTATCTTAAAACATCTCACAAGGCAAGCCTAACATGGGGATCCTTTTTTGGGGTATGAGTTCCATGGAAGAAAAATAAACTGTACTCTCTGCTCTAGATGGTTTGGCTTGGAGTTTTTAAACTTGGGGGGAAGACAGGATGGCTGGCTGACCTGTGATTTCATCTGTGATGGGGATCTCCTGCTATGGAAACTTTCTCCATTGATGCAAATCAGCAGCTTGGCTTCGGTTTATAGTCTTGGAGAGTTGTCTTCTTATCAGTGATATTTATTGCTTTAAGTTAACCTCTGACATTGGCCCTTTATCTAATTATCATCTGCCTTCTGATCTTGACCAAAAGCCCGGAGAACAGTGTGCCTTCCTTTCAGCCTGCTGCTGCCTGTCTCAGGAGGCAATACATGACAGTGCAGGAAAAATAAAACGGGGAGGGACCAAATTATTTTGTAAGTGAAGAATAAGATTCCTAGAGAAGTCAAGGGGCAGGCCCAGTGTCTCAGTGCTAGTTAGCAGCAGAGACAGGACTAGAAAGTCTCTAGCCCTGGGTTCAAGTCTAGACTTGGTTACTTACATAAGACATGGTTCACTTACCTTTCTCAGCTTCAGTCTCCTGCCCTGTAAGATAAGCAAGCTAAGACTTATAGTAACTGCTGGATCAGTGCTGTTAAAATCAAATGAGTGCTTTGAGAACCATACAACATTATAGAAATATAAAGCAGTGTGGTGCAGAGGGAAAGAAGTTTAGATTTGCCATTAAAAGGTCTTGAGCTCACATCCTTGCTTGAGGACTATCTGAGTAACCCTAGGCATGTCACTTTATCCCCACTGGGCCTCAGTTTTCTCACCTGTAAAATGAGGGCATTGGGCTCAGTGATCTCTAAGGCCCCTTCCATCACTAATGTCCTGTGTGGTTTTGTAAGACTTAGTTTTGTGACACTTTCCCAGCTTCTGAGGTTGACATAATGGAACAGATAGATTTTAGAGCCAGAACAGGACCTCTGGAGGTTTAGTCAAACCTCCTTAGGTCAAAATTTGGAAAGCAACTTAGCCATGGTCAAATAAGCAGTGATGTTTTTTCCCCCTGTCCTTTGTTAGTGTTCTGCATTTAGCAAGATGCTTTTCTGTCCATGATCTCAGTATTCCAAGAAGCCTAGGAGATAGGTTGTGCAATAATTGTTACTCCCATTTTACAGGTGAGGAATTTGAGTTTACATGAGTGTACATAGCTAATTGGTGGCAGAGTCTGGCCTAGAAGCCAAGTCATAGGAAGATAGCTTGGTTTTAAACCTATCTTTTGGTCTCACTGGGCATGCTCCCTCTCCCCACCCCCCACATTCTGTGAGCTAGACATGACCTTTTCTCTGTTCCTCACTTTGTTACTCTGTCTCCTGCCCCTGTCCCTTGCACCTGGAATGCTTTCCCTGGTCACCTGCACTTTATGGAATCCCTCCCTTCCTTCCAAATGAAGCTCAAGCACAGATTTAGCTATGAAGCTGTTCTGACTTCCTGTCGGTAGAAGCTTTCCCAAACCACCCTCTAGTTAGCTACTTTATATGTGTTTGTATTTATGCTCTTGATATTTATTCTGCATATATTTATACATGTAATTGTCTTCCCTGTGGGACATAAGTCCCTTGTGAATATGGATTCTTTCATTTTGTGTGTGTGTGTGTGTACATATATAATACAAGTATATACATATATATACGTGTGTGTCTAGGTGTATATGCATATGTGTAGAAACAGATCTCTATATTTACCTATCATCTAACTGTCTATTATGTCTATCATCTATCAATCATTTATCTATTATTCATCTTATTTATCTATCTAGCTGTAATTTATCATCAATCAGTTACCTATCTCCTTATCTATCTAATCTATTTGTTCCCATCAGCTAGTATTGTGACTGGCACATAGTAGGCATAATAAATGTTTGTCAGTTGTTCAAGGTCACACAAATGGCAGAGTAGGAAAGCTGAGATTCAGACCCCAATTCCCGCGTTCAGGTGTAGTGGTCTGTGCTTGTCATTTCTTCACAGGCCTCTTTTTGTCAAGGCCTTTGTGCCCTGACCCTACGGTGTGCTTTATCTAATTTATTTTCAAGAGACTCAGAAGTGCTTTTCAGGTAAGAAATCATCTCTTGAAATGTGATCATCCACCTGGCTCTTCAAGTAGACACTAAGCCTGCTTTTATTCTTTGTACCCATCACCTTGAACTTCTCTCCTTGCCTTTCAGTACGTCTGACCTTTCCCCACGGGCTCCGCAGGCCACACAGACTTGGTGCCGTGGCCTTAGCTGTCCTTGTCTGAGCTAGATTTCATTCTCCTTTGCCTCATGCACTTCTCATCACTGCCGCTCATCACTTTACTTTTCATAGCTGAGCTCTTCAGATTTTATCATGGCTGTTTGTTTTTCTTCCAAAGACCTGGAACTGTGTCACTGTTACTCCTGACATAGTTTCCAGATAAAGTTCAAATTAAACTGTTGTTTAAGACCTGGAAGAGCCTCGTGGTCTTTTCTCTCCTGTGCCACATGTTTTACTTTGGCCTGGCCTTTATTTCTTCACCATAGTCTTTATTAATTTAGCCTTTAACATCTGCAGCTTCTGTAATTTTTTTTTAATCTCTTATCCATTACTCATTTGTTTTTGAATCCCAGGAAAAGAGCTAACATTTTCTCCTTGTCTGCAGGTTCTCACTTTTTGGGTCCCCCGTGGTAGTTTGGGACTGGTGTTGTATGGTTACGTAGGCTCATTTTAGATCTGATCCAAACCAGCAATTAATTATTATGTGCCTACTGTGTACCAGGAACTATGTTGAGCTGTAGGTATAGGCATTTTTAAAAAACATATAGTTCCTGTCTTTAAGGAAGTAACATTCTGTTGGGGGCATAGAACATTTAAACAGATACGTGTGTGTCTATGTACAGGGGTGGGGAGCTAGCCTCGAGGCTGAAGGTTCTGCACCCCTGGTTGGGACACACACACACACACACTCACACACACACACACTCACACACACACACACACACACACACACACAATGAGGAGGAAGAAGAAATCAGTAATTAATGGGATCAATAAATTCTTCTCATAGGAGTAGAGAGGAAACTAAAGATTCACAGGGGCTAATGAGAAAGGAGTGATTTCAACCAGGTATACAAGATGGCTTCAGGAAACAATTCTGAGATTGGGGAACCACAAGTAGGCTGGTTTGGCTAAAACACAGTGTCTGCATCTATAGGAGTGTGCTAGTTAGTGTTTAACAAGCAGCTCTGCCCCTGTACCTCACCAGTAAAGCAGCAGGGAAATTTTTCTTTTCCATCCTGAGTTTGGAGAATACTATGAGTTCCTGTTGCCAAATATTTTGTCACTGTGGGGCTGCTAAGCCCCGGAGTAGGCCAACCTAATCCTCATCCTTACTAGCTCTTTTACCCTTTTCCTGGTCTTGAAGTGCAGTGTTCAAGAAAGATTTCCTTACTCAGAGGCAAGCTCTACTTACTGATGAGTTCCTGGCATTCAAAGGGAAAATGAAGATCTTATGACTTTTTTTCTTTCTTTCTTCCTTTCTTCCTTTCTTCCTTTCCTCCTTTCTTCCTTTCTTCCTTCCTTCCTTTCTTCCTTCCTTCCTTTCTTTCTTTCTTTCTTTCTTTCTTTCTTTCTTTCTTTCTTTCTTTCTTTCTTTCTTTCTTTCTTTCTTGCTTTCCTTCCTTCCTTCCTTCCTTTCTTTCTTTCTCTTTCTCTTCCTTCCTTCCTTCCTTCCTTCCTTCCTTCGTTTCTTTCTCATCAAGAACTTAACTAACGTCAGTAAATGTGAACATTTCCACATACAAAGCTCAAAAAGGAATGCATATGAAACCACATACCTATTACCTACAGTTTTTTAAAGCATATATTGAGAGGACTATATTAAGAAGTATAAAATATATTTTAAAGTATATGTTGAATAATATATATTAAAATTTAACTTAGGGGTACCACCACTGCCCTGTTTGTCTGTGTCTCCTTCTGAGTTATGCTTTTCTGTGTATTTTTATGTTTTACTATTTTCTTTTTTGGGAGGTGTCACTGGTGTTATACCTCTCTTCTCCCCCAAAAAAGCCCCATAACTAATCCCCCCCTTTAAAAACCATACTGGCTAAGCTGTCAGATGTGTGTCTCATTCTGCACCTTTAATCCATCACCTGTCAGGAAGTGGATTGTATACTTCATCATCAGTCTTCTGGATTTGTGACTGGTCATTGCATTGATCATTGTTCTTAAGTCTTTCAAAGAAATTGTTTTTCTTTCTGGTGTTGTAGTCCTTGTAGAAGCAATAGTTATTGTAACTATTGCTGTAGTTTTGCTCCCTTCTCTTTGCATCAGGATACAGGTGATTCTGAATCTCTGAATCTCTCTTTTGTCATTTCCTGTGGCACAATGACATTCCATTCTATTTCTTTACCACCATATGTTTAGCCATTCCTCAACTGATGGGAACTCACTTTGTTTCCAGTTCTTTGCTACAACAAAAAATGTTCTTCTCTAAATATTTTTGTTATGGATGAGACCTATTGCTCTGTCTTTGACATTTTGGGATATACATATGCTGAATAGTGGTATTGCCTGAATTGTGATATTCTTTTTTACAAGAGGATGGAAAGAAGGATCTCTCCTTATCACCTGGCCACATTCCAGTTTGGTAAATGGAGTTTGCTATGGTTGGTTTTAGGTCACTTATTTCTGTTTTCTGATTGCTTACCTTGGATACACCTTTTTTTCTTAGACACTTGAGGTGTAACATTGTGGTGTTTCCCCTAAAGAAGGGAAGGAGTTCACATAATGGAGGGAAGATGTTGAGGGTGGTTACTTTTAAATCCCTTCCAGGGATCCTCTAAGTTAGTAGGAGCAATGGGAAAAAGAAAGATCACACTTGCTACTTCTTTGTTTTTCTCTTTGGGGATGGTGTGGGGGAATGCAGGCATGTTATGGAATCCTGAAGGTGCCTGAAGGCAGCTGGCTGTGCCGGACGTGTGCTCTGGGGGTGCAACCAAAATGTCTGCTGTGTCCAAAGAAAGGTGGAGCCATGAAGCCAACCCGAAGCGGAACCAAGTGGGTCCACGTCAGCTGTGCTCTGTGGATACCAGAGGTAGGCAGGGTGTGTGGAAATCCTGCTTCTCAAGAGGTCATGATAGAGAGCTGCCTTCCCTCCCAGCAGAGAGTTGTCCCTTTTCAGAAGCCTGAGCAGTCTTACAAATAGATGCAGAGTCATTTTATCTTGATCTTTTTTTCTCTTTTCCTTCCTTCCTTCCTTCCTTCCTTCCTTCCTTCCTTCCTGTAGAACTTTGTTCATCTTCTTTCACATCTTATCTTGTCATAGCATCTGATTACCATGAGTAATCAGCAGCCTGGGGACATACCACTGTGCCAGGGCTGAACAAGACCTGGCTTGTGATTTTATTTACATTTTTATACCTCCAGTCTTTTTTTCTCAGGCCTGGTTTAATTGATTTCAGGCATTGAACTTGGGACAACTTAATATGCTGACTTTGAGTCTGGCCTCTGTGATTTAAATTTCTGATTTTGGGGGGGATTTTATTGAAGGAAGGTCTAGGGGCATGACAGAAAATGATGCTGAAAAAGGGAACTGATTTTTTCGTTCTCAGTAGCACCAGAGACAGGTCATTTTGACTTAAGTGGGGATATTGTTTGACCCATGGAGAGGACAATGACGACTGTGCCTCACACCTGGAATTCTTAACCTGGGGTCCATGGAGTTCTTTTTTTAAAAAAAAAAAATTTTTTATAAGTCTGTTTCATTGGTTTATGACTGGTTTCACCTAAGGGTAAGTATAATTGGTTTCCTTTGTGCATTTGTGTATTTTATTTTATGCATTTATAAAAGGGGTTCATAAGTTTCACCAGCTTGAAGGGTTCCATGACACAAAAAGATTTAGAAGAACCCCTGGCTCAGATTGTTTTGTGTTCCCCACAGTGCCTGGCACAGTGCTTCATCCCCGGCAGATGTTTGACAGATATTTGTTGAATAAAATAATGGAAATTAATTTCATTCATGAGACAGATATTAGACTAAAAATATAGTTTATAGTCTTAACGTCTCATTCCTAGAAAAGTTTTGGAAACATTCGTAAATAGTTGTTCAGTCAGTAGCCCTCTCTTATGAGGCTGGAGAGGTGATTGATGGCATGGTCTCTATTTTATGTGATCATAAGCAGCTCACTATTGTGACATCAGGCATCCAGGTGAATACTGGAAAAGTACAGCTGGGTATTTCCAAATATCTGCATGTTTGCCCTCATGTTGATAAAACACCTCAGTGTTTGGATTATTCAGATTTTATCCAGGTATTTGGCATGATGTAACTTTGGGTCAAGTGGGAGCAAAGAGGCTGTGGTGGAACTGGGTACTGCTTATTCACTGAGCATAGATGGTAGATCAGAGGAAGAAGGATGTCTCTGAGATGCCGTGTTCTCTTTGCAGCTGTAGTCTGGCATCCGGGATTAGGATATTTACTCTGTGCACTTCACAGAGTGGTTATGAGGACCCAATAAGATAATGTACAGAGAAGCATTTTGTAACCTTTAACACATGTGCCCTTGTGTCCATGCCCCTTTCCTCTCCAATCTTGCCTTTAGGTGAGCATTGGCAGCCCGGAGAAGATGGAGCCCATCACGAAGGTGTCTCACATCCCCAGCAGTCGGTGGGCCCTGGTGTGCAGTCTCTGCAATGAGAAGATTGGGGCCTCTATACAGGTAGTTATCTACTGGCAAATGACTTCTTCCTTTACCTGTCTGCATGTGCTAGAAAATGTCATGAAGAAGGAAGTGCCACTGGTGTAGTGGCCTGGACATGGCACATGTATTTTTATGTGTGTGATTGATCCTCACTTCATGTCTCTGTGACTTTAAATGTGGCCTAGTTTATGTAGACCACCCTCATGCAGGGCTAGAATTATTATGAAGAGAAGCAGGGCACGTGAGTATCAACTGTAGAATTAACTAGTACTAATATTGAATGACTTTATGGTTTGTCTACCACCTTACCACACATTCGAACAACTAGTATTTGTAATATCTTAAATATAAGAAAGGGAGGAATTGAACCCTCTAAAACTGATTTCAAGTCAACCTCATAACCTCTATGACTTTCTTATGAGGATTAATCATAAATTTAGAGCTGGAAAGGATACTAGAGGTGATTGAGTCCAGCCCCTTTATTTTATAGATGAGGAAACGAGACTAGATAGTATCCAAGGGAACAGAAGTAATAAGAAGCAAAGCTACTCTGGTTCCACATACAACACTCCTTCCAGCTATACCAACTTAAAGCAGGACCAGATGAAAAAGCTCTGGCTTACGTGAAGAGATTACTAGGCGATACAGTTAATGTAGTGTCTGGATCATAGTAGTTGCTTAGTAAATGTTTGTTGACTCTCTGACTGGGGAAAGGCTAACCAGGGGTGGGGAACCTTCAGCCTCAAGGCCACATGTGGCCTTCTCGGTCCTTAAGTTTGGCCTTTTGACTGAATCCAGGTTTTACAGAACAAATTCTTTTATTAAGGGGATTTGTTGTGTGAAGTTTGGATTCAGTCAAAAGGGCTGCTCTTGAAGACCTAGAGGGCCACATGTGGCTTCAAGGCTGCAAGTTCCCCACCCCTGGCAGGTTATTCTTTGTGTATTTCCTGTGGCTTCTCTGTAAAAGTTTAACCCTTTGTGCAGTTGGCCTACTCTTCTTGGCTACTATTCCTTCCAAGTCAGGAGGCAGCCTCAGATTCTGTTGGCTGGTTCCATCAACCCTCAACTGTCTCTGGGAAGGGAAGGAACCTGAGCAGCCTGAAAAGTAGATCGTTTTGAACTCACTGGGGTTTGAATTTAGAATAAAGATAGCACTGAAATTTGACTGATATCTGGGAAGCAGCAGATACCATCAGCCACTCCAAGATTCTCCAGGGATGACGATGATCTGACATAGTATGGGTATAACCATCTGATGTAATCCAATAAGCACCTCTTTAGTGCCCAGAATCAACAAACATCTTACATCGCCCAGGTCAAGATGCTAGATGGCATCAGTTCTGAACTTTCAAGGGCACTTAGCATCACTGGACCTGTCAGGGCTGGCAATTTAAATCAGGTTACTTAATATCTTGATTATAGCAGCACTTTTAAATGTTATATGGCAAGAGGGGACATGAAGTTCTTTGGAGACTTTCTTGCCTCACAATATCTCTCTCTGAGGTAGATAAATTCCTGTTATTACCATCATGTTCATGTTACATAAATGTTGAAGAGCACCCCAACTCTGCAGCCCTGAGGAATTCACAGTGACAAGCTTCTGAAATTTGGAAACTGAAGCCATAAGTTCAATTTGAGCAAATAATTTCTAATCCAGTTTAATCCAACAAGTATTTATTAAGCACCTACTACACATAAGGCACTGTACTAGATTCTGGGGATATAAAGACAAAATAAAAAAAAAAAGGTTTTGCCTTGAAAAAGTTTACATTCTCTCCTCTGTTGGTGGGTAATAGCATAATGTGATCGTAGCCAGGACAAATTCCAGAAGCTGTCACATTGCGGGTAATTTCTAAGTCAGCCCAGTACATGACTTTCTATCCCTTGCACTGCAGCCAGGGTTCCCACAGAATCCAGTCCTGGCAACAGGCACGTTCCTTGGGGTGGAGCTCACCCTTTGGTTCATTAGTTCCAGCTACAATCTAGGCTCTAACTCTGCCCACCTCAGAGTCTGGGCTTTCTAAGGGCTATGAAGATGGATGTGTCTGCTTCTTTGGAAACAGCCTACCACATGATTGGTTTTACTTTTGGTGTAAAGCAGAAATGCCCTCATCATCAGCCAAGGTTGCCTGAGCACTCGCTGAGTTTATGGTACAGTGGTACATGAGATACTTGGGCTGGTTTCTGAACATCTGTCTCCTAATGGTGCCATAAAAACTAGGAGAGCTTCAACCATTGTTAGGAAGAAATTCTGCCATCAATATACATATATCGGTATATCAGGATACAGAATGATCTTGTCCTGGGGACATGGGGTAGTGGAAATTGAGATGACTTATCATTTCTTTTTCAGTTTGTTCCAAATCATTCTAGGAAATTAATAGATTTCTACTAGTAATTATTCCTTCCAGGAATCCTCACTGTCACGATTTAATAATCAATTATTTGATAAAATAATCAGCCATTCATTTAGGATCTCTCAATGGCTAATTTTATTGTGGGAGATAAATGATTGGTTTGCAGCTTGAATAAGTTAGTAGGATCCTAAGTTTAGATCTGGAAAGGATCTTAGGAAGTAGTTTGTCTGACTCCTCATTTTAGGGATGAGGAAGTGAAGACTCATTTAGATGAAAAATGATGAGGTCATACAGTGCTGGAGTTTGAACCCAAGTGCTCTGCAAAAAAAAGATAGAATCAAATTCATTATCTTGAAAGACTGGTGGTGTAGCTATGCACAAGCAAAGCTACAGATAGACTTTTTCTGGTTTTAATGTTGCATCATAGAAGGAGAGGCAGCATGGCACAGTAGAGTCGATAGGGACTTTGGAAGACATGGGTTCAAACCTCGCCCCTGACACTTGCTGTGGGACCACAAGCAAATTGTGGAGCGTCTGTGCCTCGAGCAACTCTTAAGACTTTAAAATGGTATCTTAGATGGTGGAATGAGCTCCCACACTGCACTGCTGAAATGAGGAGTCCTTGACACATTGACATATGTTGCCCCTTAGTCAAAGAAAGTACTTTTAGACAGTGACAGCTCTTATTTTTTGAAGGCAAAAGTGTCATTATTTCTCTATCATTGTAATTCTGACTTCTTTAACAGTGGCAAAATAAATAAGCTGTGAGAACAGCATGAACTCCTTCTCTCAAAATGCATATGATGCAAGTCCATTATAGATTTTTAAGAAAGGTGACTCCATGTAAGAAATTCACCTTTTCTTTTTTTGGTCTACTAAATGTTTCTGTCAACAGATCTCTTCCCTTGATTGGGGCATGAGATTCTTGATCAGATGATGCATACATAACATTGAATTGGTTGAAGGAACTGAGGATATTAGCTTGGAGATGGGAAGGTAGTAGGGAGAGGGAGAGGAGAAGGTTTGTAGCTTCAAGTGTTTGAAGGGCTGGCCTGCACAGATCAATTAGTGTTGCCCTGTTTGCTCATTGAGGGATGAACTAGGAGCAAGTGGAAATTTCAGAGGCAGATTTATATTTAATATAAGGAAAAACTTTGTAACAACTAAGACCATCCAGGTTTCATGGGCTGACTCAAGAGGTATTTCCCATCACTGGAGGTCTTCAAGGAAGACTGGATGTTGTCCATTTGTTGACTTGTTGTAGAGGGCTTTGTTAAGGTATGGTTGGGCTGGAGAGCCTCTGAGGTTCCTTTCAATTAGGAGATACTGTACAAATCTTCGAGAAAGACGGAAACAATAATCTTAAGTCTTATGTGGGAGAAGAAAAGAGACAAAGGCCCGAAGTGACCTTTAGATATTTGCCATATTTAAAGTCATCAGCCCTGTGTATCTATTAGTTAAGTGTGCACGCATGCTTGCATTTATGTAAGTAAATGTCTGTGTTCGTGCATGGCTGTATGTAAGCATGCATTTAATTATGCATGGGGGGAGGGGAGAGGCAGTAGTAAACTAATGAAAACAAAGGATATTTTTGAATTTTTTTCTTTTTTAAGGCAGTTGGGGTTAAGTGACTTGCCCAGGGGCACATAGCTATTAAGTGTCAAGTGTTTGGTCTGAGGCTGGATTTGAACTCAGGTCCTCCTGATTTCAGGGCTGGTGCTCTATCCACTGTGCCACCTAGCTGCCCCAAGAAAGGATATTTTCTACGGAGATCAGCAGATTTCCTTCTGAGACTTCTTTTCTCCATCTCTCAGCAAATCATTTCCTAGTCCAAACTTTAACTTAGAGAAGATAGTTTCATGAATTTTTTTCCTCACAATTTCTCTTCCAAATAGAGAAGATCTGATGCTGTATTTGGGGGTGGGGGAGTGTTGTTGCTATTGATCTCTTCTTTTTCTCTTCCTTCCTCTTCCCTCCTGAGGGTTTTGGGGTGGGGTGGGGAGCACATTCATTTGGAGGAGAAGAGAGGAAAAGAAAGTTTGATGGTTTTCCATATCCTTTCACATTAGATTGATTTTATTAAAAAATTTATCTCTGAAACATTTGCATCTGGAAAAGCTGTGCTGTACATTTATGTGACATCTGGATGCTGAGTCAACCTGAACAGGAAAACCCCAAGGAAAGCTCTTTGGTTTCTTTACAGAGTCCTGTATAAATATCTTGTTGCAGTTCATTTTTCTTGAAGGTTAGAGCACTTCAGTGCATAGTTTAAATCAGACATAGATAAATGCCAAATCCATTTGTTTCCACTTTTATTTCTTGTTTGGCTGAGCCCTAAGAGGGGGAGGGGCACTTTTTTTTTTTTAAACTTTTTTAATGATGCTGGCTTGGCTAGGTGTGTGTGAATGTTTCCATTGAAGCTGATTCAGCCCATTTTTTGAAACTGAGATTATTTGTAGAGAAAGTTACAGATTTATTTTAGGACACCTGCTTCAACTCTTTGTGAATGGGGGGTAGCCAAGGAAGGATTTTTGCTTCCTTTCTCTTGGGAAAAGGAAAGAAACATTATAGTCACCGAAGGAATCATGACTGGGTTTGAATCATTTCCTAAACATTAAAATGTTGGAGGGGGGTGGAGGGGGTGTGGGGGTGGTGCTGGAGGAAGTACCCAACTCTAAGCACTACTGTGTGCGGTGATGCAATTCAGGATCTGTGAATGAGTTTAATTAAGGCTTTCTTCTGGCCCAGGGCCATTGGATCCTGTTCTTTTCCCCATAGGCCTGGCAGGCTCTGGGGATAACATGGCCTCACATAATACAGTATTGCTTTTAAGGGACCGGTTACAGCCACCACAAGGAATCTTGTTCCAGGGATTCTTCTCTTTACTGAGTAACAAGGATTTTCTCTCCATCGGGATTGGACTGGGAAGAAACTAATCATTTCTCTCCTACTAATTGTTTCTCTTTTTGATTATTGCCTGTACCAAAAAGCCCTCAGCTGTAGGCCTGATTAAGATACCAAGGTGGTGGGGGGGTATTTTTGTTTTTTAGTTTTAGCAGGGATGCTAAAGCACAGCTTTCTTATGCCCAGCCAGAGGGTTGACCTCACTGTCATTGATAGCTAGTGAATTCTCAGCAGTGCCGCTTGGAGGAGGTGTATTGCTTTAAACCATCTAGTTCAGAATGCTGCTGCCAAAATGGGCTTCCTGACTTGGTGTTTCAGACATGTTACTCTCATGCCCAAAGTCCTCCTTTGGCCTCCTTGAAGCATTCTCAATGTTTCACTCTCCTTGGTTCAGGAGTTAAAGACGTTTGCCAGTTTGTCCCTTATTTACAATCGTCTCCTCCTCACATTTCTTTAGTGGTGGAGTGCTGGATTTAGAATCTGGAAAATCTGGGTTTGAATTCTTGCCTTACTTAGCTGTATGATCCTGGCCAAGTCACATCATCTTTCAGAGAACTCATTTTCCTTCTTTGAAAAATGAGGATAATAATAGCACTTACATCATAGAATTGTTTTATCAGGTGAGATAATGTATATAAAAAGTGCTTCATAGATTTCAAAAGCTCTATGTTAATGTCAGTTATTTTTATTACTTGTTACCTTTGCTATATGGGCAGTCTTTATCTCACAGTCCCCTGGATCTCATGTCCCAGCTTCTGACCCAACCCTTTTGCTGCTTTTTTATTCTGCAAGGACATTTGTCTTGCATGCCACCAGCTTTAGATGCTACTATATTACAGGAAGCCTGCCCAGATTTAGGGAGTTGGGATGAAGCTCTTTTTTTCCTTCAGATCCCTAACAAGTATTTGTCCTTTCCTGGGGGGATATGTATTAATACATATATATCTAAAACTAGAACAACACAACCCTGAAAAAGTATGCAAATGTGCAGTCTGTAGGTTGTAGGTTGATTTCAGCTAGCTAGCCCAGTGGATAGAACATTGGATCCGGAATCAGGAAGTTTCAGTCTGGCCTTAGACACTTATTAGCTGTGACCCTGGGCAAGTCACTTAACTTCAGTTTCTTCATCTGTAAGCTAGGGAATAGCACCTATCTCCCAGCGTTCTTGTGAGGATCAAATGAGATAATATTTGTTAAAGCACTTAGCACAGTCTCTAGCTCTCATCATCATCATCATCATCATTATTAATTGGACAATCCAGGTTTATGTTAATGTCAGTTTCTGGAGGCCCTGTCCTAGACACAGGAGCCTAATTTAAGGGAAGCCCATTACAAAAGTTATGAATATGAAGATTTTCCTAAGAAATGGAAGTTTTCTCTTTAAAAAAGTAGACAAGCTAGGGTTCCTTTTATACAGCAAGCTCCCTTACCTTGTTTAACCAGACTATAATTCAGTCTCCCCAAATTTCCTTTACATCCAGCTTTCCAGGAGAACAGCCATTGTGCAAAGTGAGGCAGAGCCAGGCTGGTGTTTTCTGCAGTGCCCAACATGCTCTGGGTACCCAGGAGCTGCTCGTTCAATAATATTTTGCTTTTGTCTGTTCCCTTCCTTTCCTACCCAGTGCTCTGTAAAGAACTGCCGCACCGCCTTCCACGTGACCTGTGCTTTTGACCGTGGCCTCGAAATGAAGACCATCTTAGCAGAGAATGATGAAGTCAAGTTCAAGTCGTACTGTCCAAAGCATAGCTCCAGCAAGAAGTCAGAGGAGAACCTCAGTGAGAGCACACCTCCGGAGAATGGGGCCCAGGCCAGCTCCCCGTTGGGTCACCTTGAGCCCTTTGACAGTCTTGAGCAGAACCAGGCCGAGGCCCACCGGGTGAGCGTCCGGAAACAGAAGCTGCAGCAGCTGGAGGATGAGTTCTATACCTTCGTCAACCTGCTGGATGTGGCCAGGGCTGTCCGGCTGCCTGAGGAGGTGGTAGACTTCCTGTACCAGTACTGGAAATTAAAGAGGAAGGTGAACTTCAACAAGCCCCTCATCACCCCCAAGAAAGACGAAGAGGACAATCTAGCGAAACGGGAGCAGGACGTCTTGTTTAGGAGGCTGCAGCTTTTCACTCACCTCCGGCAAGACTTGGAGAGGGTAATAATTGACACTGACACCTTAGAATGAATGACCTAGTGAAGACGACTTGCAAAGAGTTGTCCCCTTGCAAAGAGAGCAAGCTAGTTTCATTTCTTTTCACACCTGCATCCATTTTGCAGCAGGGGGTTTCGGTTGGTTAAAACAAATTGTGAGCTGGTAAACTCTGTATTTGTTTTCAAGATTGCCTTAGAGGGAGAGTAGTAGCCTCTGCATCTCTTGAAATCTTTCCTACATGTCCTCCACTTAAACCTTTATTCTCCCTCTTCATGGTCCGTAGAGGGTGACTTTTCTTCCCCTTTTCAGAGAGATGAAACAGCCCCAGAGGAATGATCAGGGGTCTTGTTCAGAGCTTTTTTCAAGAGTTACTTACAACTTAAGTTGGAGCCCCTGAGTGGAGTTAATTGATTAGGAGCAAGGTTAGGAAAAACTGTCACTTGTTCATCTAGGGGAGTATGTCTGGACACAGCCACAGGGCTGTGAAAGGGCATGCATATGTTCTTTCCCATGTTGTGACCAACTCCACTTCTTGGCTGCTGGGGGGAGGAAAGACAGGAGAAGGTGTAGAGAAGACTTCCCTGGCAGTGAGGTGCTAAGTCACCCTTGAGTCTTTAGAGGAGAGAAAAGAATGGTAGCCCACAGGCTTGTGAGGAGTCGAGTGTTGGAGCTAAGGAGAACCCCCTTAATGCTTAGTGTCATTATAAACAGGATTCGCACACTGCATGCGTGGATGTTTGAATGCAACACATAGCGGCTAGCCTCTCACCTGCGATGATCGCCCCTCCTAGAGCAGAGGGCAGCTTGGGGTTTCCCCCGTGGCTGTGCTGCTGTCAGAGTCTTAGTAATGGCCTAGCCCTCCCTCCATGCTGTGAAGAATCATGATGATAGGCTCTTTTCTCCCCAGGGTTTCTGTCTCCCTGCTGGTTCCCTTAGGTTTTTAGAGAGGTGCTCTAATTGAGGAAGCTCTCTCTGGACCCCAGTAGCAGTAAGTTCATGAATACATGGAATAATCAGGCTGAGCAGATTGCATGGCCCAAAGCAGCCTAAACTGAAAGGGACTGAGTAACCCACATCTTTAATGCTTGTCTCTGAACAGCTGATATCCTGCTGTTCAGGAGTGACTGGGGTACATGGGAGAGTCAGGCACTGGAAAGGACTGTGCTTTAAGAGAAAAAAAAAAGGTAACCAAAGAATTAGAATGAATTATAGAGGTAGTGAACCCCCCGAGTGAGAGTCTAGTCTCAAAATAGCTTTGATTTGTTAGGGATCGCCTGTAACATCAGTGATGACCCTGTTGGGGAAGGGGTTCACCAGTGAGCCTCTGAGGATGGGATGAGCCTCTGTCTGCTTGGATGCACCTGTCACTTCGGGCCTCTGAGTCAGCACAGGTGACCCCTAGGCCAGTAGAGGGGAAAAGGAAGCAAGTATTTGGACAGCGTCAGGACTCACCTGCACCCCCTGGGAGCAGGTGGAGAGAAGGCCCTGGCCCTCTCAAGCAACATACATGCCTTTCTGGCATGTTCTCAAGAGAGAAGGAAGGGATATTAGCATAAGAAATGGGAACCTGGATGGTAAGCCACCAGACCAGTACCACACATGCTGTAAATTGGGAACATGAGCCATTCACTGTGTCAGCTAGTCCTTGGGAGGAGAAGGAGGTGAGAACTCTAATGTTTGGCTTGTATTTGTCTTACAATCACCACAGAATAAAATTACAGAAAATGCTTGTGGTGTATTGACTTTTTCCTGTTCCTGAGTTATTCAGCAGGTTAACATTCATATATGATTAAATTCTAAACACCATCTTTTGGAGTCTTCATTGTTACTTTTTAAAGTGGAATGACACCAATGATAACCAACAAATACGGACTACAATGAGATTAGAGCTCATCTTTATTTTTGGGTGGTTTACATATTTACTGGATTAAAGATCCTAAGGGATTTTAGGGACTTTAGGGCGACAGTTTTACATCAATTGATCAGAATGAAAAAAAAAACCCAACAAACAGGGTTTTTAAAAGTCAGTCCTGGGGCAAATTAGAATGAAGGCTTCTCAAAATCTGAAAATCACGCACTAACAACCAAAGTCACATATGTCCTTGGTTATTACAAACAGTAGATCAATCTGACTAAAGACAGGGAAAAACAATTAGAACAATTCATAAGTAAGGAGTATTGTCAGGGTAAATCATTTGTTCTTTTAAATTAGATGCTGAGTTTAATAGTGGCCAGAATTAAATGAAAATGTGTTTAAATTCCCTGGATTTATATGAATGTCACACATAGCATTTCATAGCATAAACCCCAGCTCAGACAAATACTTTGTCTATGGATATCTGCATAGGGTATTGATTAACATAACAAATGATTACCTTTCACAACACCAACATAAACAGTATTGTGATTGATTTTGTAACTTTTTTTCCTGCCCAGTTCACAGATACACATTATATAGCAACATGGATACCTGTTAGCTACTTCTTGATTAGTATGTTTCATGATAGTAATGACCTATAGAATGGTCTAATTCTTTTTAAGGATACATAAATGCTAGGCATATCATTAAGTAGGAAGACATGTTTTATGCTTTCACACAGTGAGTGGTGCATGAGCATCTGAATAGATACTTTCTTTGGATCTATTATATATCAAAGATGCTATTTCACCTTTTAAAGATTTGTATTTCCTGCCCATAGACATATTTTTCCCAGGTGTAATGTCTACACATCCAGAAAACTTGTTCAGCAAATTTATGTTGGGTCAGGCACTGTGAAGCTTTCACATCAGACTCACCCAACACTTGAGACTGTCGGTTTCCAAGGTTGCTAACTGAGGGGCCGATAGTATGGCAAGCTGGAGCTCTCCTACAGAGTTGTTAGTTGACCTCTGTGAGGGTCTGACGTTCATGATGGAGTGGAACAGAAGAGCATGCTCCTTCCTACATACTGTTCTCCATTCTTGTTTATTGATGACACTCGTAGATGAGGAGAAAGAAGGGGAATTGGGGGGGGGATTGTAGGTACAGTAGAGGGAGGGAGGAAAAGATGAATAGGTCAGGGAGAGAATTAGGGCAAGTCAAGAAAAGCAAGAGTTGTTTTAAGTGGGGACAAAATGAAGCCTAAGATACAGCACAGCTCAGATAGGATCCTGGGTAAATGCTGACTGGCCATAATAAATGGTCCTGTAGAAAGGAAAAAAAAGCTAAGACACTCTCCACAGCAACATAAGCAAAAATTTAATTTCCTGTCCTATGCACAGCACCACTTTAGGTGCTGATAGGGGTGGGGGAGGAGATAAAAAGTTGAGATGAAGATACAGTCTATGCCACAAGAAGTTTATACTTTAGAAGAGGGATAAAATATTAACACAGATAGCGATAGTACATCACACAGATAATTATGAAGCACATGATGAGTGCATTTGAGTTATAAAATTAAGTTTACATAGCTTCTGAAGAGTAAAGTTATTACTGGTTGGGGAAGCTTCCTGGAGGAGGTAGCATTTGAATCGAGGTTTAAAGGATGAAGAGGAGTGAACAGTGAGGAGAAGAAAGGAAATTCCAGACAGAGAGGACAATCTTAGCAAAGGAACAGAGATGTGAGAGTGCAGCTTCTGCTTGGGAATATAAAGACTTTTCTTGCTGAGTTTCTGAAGATTTTGATAGATTATGGTAGTAAAGCTTAGGGCAAATGTTACGTTGAGGCACATTAAACTCATTCAGAGGCTAATTGTTATTCTTGAAAATTACCTAGGCCTTTCTCTTCTTCTGACCAATTTGTGCAGTCTGGCTTATCACACAGGGCAAGCATGGGAAGAAAAGAGAGGGAAGATTTATAGCAACTTCAAATTTAGCAGCTGTGGTCTTCTCATTTGGTGAGGGGGAGGAGAGGGGGCTGGATATTGAACATAATAACAGAAATGGAAAATTCTGATTAAGAGGATTCTGGTCATCTGCATTCTCCATATCTACCATTTTCAATGGTAACTTCAAGGAACATAGGATCTCACTAACTACACACAGGATTTAAATGTGATAACCTTTCCAGCTCCTCAGAAGTCAGTGAACTTGTTTATATATCCTCTTTCTTAGGCAAAGGTATCTTTTTCTGATCTCATTTTGCATTTATGCTTCTCCTTCTCAAAAGACTAGCTCCTACTACTTCTTAAGCTTCATTCCCAAATCTCACATATAGTTTCACAGGACTTATAAATCTTTTACATTTATCTTCTGAGACTCTTAATATTTCCTGGGATTTTTTTTATATAAAGAGCTTTAAGTTATCAGCTTTAGCTAGAATTATAGTTGTGACAGAAGAGCACCCCTTTGGTCAAGGCTAGTTATACTTAAGTGATATAACTTATTCATTACTTGTGAGACTGATTTTTCTTGTTATTTATATATATATATATATACACATATATATATATACACACATATCACAACAGATATATGTGTATATATGCAGATATGTATGTATATTTAATTAAGAGGATTCCCTAAAAGTAACAGGGTTAGAAAGTTAGTATTTATTTTATTTTTTAAGATCCTGACAGTCAATGAGAAGGCTATTTGCTGTGGATCAGGAAATCATACCATGCCTGAAACATGAAAAACAGCCATTTCCTTTCTCTTAGTGATTCACTTATGTGGTCTTGAAACTGAAAATTCCTAAGCCCAAGTTCAGAGAATTACAAGTAGAATAATACAAGGGCAAAAAGGTCATTATTGGTCATGGGCCATGGCATAATGATTCAACATTAGCATTTTAGATGAACTTTAAGAGAAGTAACTACACATTATAGAGAGTCCCAGATGAATATTTTCATTCAGGTTACATGGTATCAATAAGACCAAATGGCAAGATCTTTGTGAGTTACTTTGAGTTACTCTTGCCATCTAAGTCAAAGAGTATAAAGAAGTGGTTTCTAAAGTCAGATGAAAAGCCTTGTAGGGACACGAGTAAAAAGTAATAGCAAGATGGAGCACATGATTACCTTGTGTCTTGTATTACTGTGATAGTAAAAGTTTATTAAGGGGGTTGAGCTTGTATGATAGAGATTCTAGCAGAGGAATGCCTTTGAGACTTTTCTCTCTGAAAGGTTTAATGTCAGTGCCTGTACTCCAGTTTCTTGCAGAATTTATGGAGTAAATCTGTTAAAACATGGAATAGTTTCAAAAAGAATCAGTTTCCCCAGTCACAAAGTGTCACTAGCCTTTTCCAATTGTAGCTCTAAAGGACCACTAGAGCCAGGGATTTTAAAAGTTTGGGAAGTAGTCCAAGGACTTACAGTGCTATAAGGTTGAGAAAGTTCAGTGATTTGTAATTTGGCATCAGACACTGGTAGATGGTAAACCCATATAGCATATTTGATTTGTGACTGACCTACAGAGCCCAGTATGTCTGTGTGGGGCTTCTCCTCATAAGACTCTTGGCATTTTGATATGCTTCTCAGTGGCTTACAAAAAAACCAGAAGGGAAACAAGATAGCATTATCTCCTTCATTGTCCAAGTTGAAGTGCTTAGACACACAGAGCTAGACTGTCTTGTGTGGCAAATTGCTAGCAAAGCTGGAGGTAAGATCCCTGTGAGGATGTTCAACATTCCTTACAAGCACACTGGCAGTCTCATCACCTCCAAGCATCTTAGGTGGGAGCATTACTTAGATACCTGGGGCATTTAAGACTCCAACAGGCGTTATACAGGGGCATCTTGTTTGTGGGTTCCTTCTCAGCCTCCCCTAACCCTAGAACTATCTCAGTATTGTCAGGCCAGGAGGTGCTGGCTAAGTGTACAGTAGAGGCATCAGGTGGGTCAGTGCTGGAATTTTGGCTTCAAAACTTTTACAGAGCTCTGAAAATGGAGATGGCAGGAAAGAAAAAGGAGAGTCCTTTGGCAATTGGAGGGCAGTCCAAATGTACTAATCTCCTAGGGGTTCCATTATCCTATACTGAAGTCTTTCCCAATGTGGTGGTAGGCTGGGCTAGGGGATGGTAGGAGGCAGGACACACATTCATTAGCGCTCTAAATGCCCTTTCCACAGTCCAACTCCTCTCTCCAGCAGTGTTCTTGCTGCCTGAACAGAGAAATGAGGGGGGGATCAGTGTCAGCAGCCCATGGGGGCTTTTAAAGAGTGATTTAGAATGCCTTTTAAACATGAAAAACCTTTAGTGTCACCCCTTTGTTCTGGAAGGCATCTTGCCTCTCTCCACTTAAAAAAAAAGTCTCAATACTTGTTACTATTGCAGTGAAATGTTACTGATAGTCTTTGTTCTCTCTGCATTCTAGGTTCGGAATCTCACTTACATGGTGACTCGCAGGGAAAAGATTAAACGGTCTGTGTGCAAGGTCCAAGAGCAGATATTCAATCTTTACTCTAAGCTTTTGGAACAAGAAAGAGTTTCAGGTATGTATGAGAGCCCTCATAGGTCCAGAAGTCTGCACAATAAAAATTGTCCCTTTCATTGGGTTTTCTGAAAGAACTAAGACTTTTGATATTTAAGGTAAACATTTAGGCAATTGATAGAAAACTGACAAAATTTAAAAATTTTAATCTTTGGGGTTTTAATCTTTAATGAATATAGTTAATATAATTTTGTGTTCTTATCAGGATTTCAGGGGGCCCATAAACTTTGATGGGAAAGAATTATATCTTTATTTCACTATAATTGGATTATTTTGTGTTTTATTTTATGCATTGAAAACATTGTGAAAACATAGATTTCACTAGACTGTCAAAGGGGTTCATGACATGAAAAGAATTAAGAACCCCTGTTCTAAAGGCTCCCATTCTTTTGTTCATTCAGCTTAAGACAAGTCAGAGGTAATTTTACATGTGCATTTCTTTGAATGATTGCCACTAGTTCTCTGTATGTAGCTCATCTGGGTAGGCCTGGGCTATAACACACGTCCATATTATTGACACATTTTAAAACCAAAGTCCAAACTGTGACTAATGCCAACATTAACTGAGTGAGTACAGCACAGTGTGACTAATGGTAATTTAAGTATTTCTCTTCTACCCTACTCCCCTGGGGGGAAAAGAGACAGTTTATTAATTGGGCTAATAGTGTTATCACCTACATCCTCAAAGTACTGGCATTCAGTAGTTTTAATTTAATAGCAAATTTTGACTTTTCTTCCCAAGAGTTAACACTTTGTAAATATTTCTGGCTAGTGTTAATGTTAGCAAAACTTGAAATGACATTCCTTTAATTAGGTCAGCATATATGAAAGGGATCTGTCTTGCTGTATAACCTTATAATCCAGTTCAACAAACATTAGGCCATTGCTGTATACAGAGTATTGTGCCAGGTTCAGAGGAAAAGGGAAGTCCAGATAAGATACTGTCCCTGCTTTCTAGTAGGCGATAAGAAATTATAATACGTAATATTTCATGGTGATCACATTAGAGAGTTGCAAAACAAAGTGGCGTGTCTGGTGCAAGAAGATTGTTAACATTAATGATGGGAGGTAAAGGGTGGAGGAGTGGTAAGGTGTTTGAATTCAGCTTTAAACGGTGGCTAGGAATTAGCATGCAAAGAAGGAAGAGAGAAGACTTCAGGCATAAGGAATAGCATGAACAAAATCATGGAGGCAGGAAAACTCAAATATGTCTAGGGAATGAGAATGGTTGTTTGATTGGTGCATAGAGTTCATGCTGTGCTCGACACAAAACTGGACAAGTAGCATGGCACTAGATTGTGAAAGGCCCTGAACAATAAGCAAAAATATTTGAACTTTAGCAAGTTGGCAATAAATAGGGAGCCACTGAAGATTTCTGAAGAGTAATATGACTAGATCTGTGCCCAAGAAAGATTATTCTCTCTTTCTCTCTCTTTTTTTTTTTTTTTGGTAGTCAATGGGGTTAAGTGACTTGGCCAAGGTCACACAGCTAGTAAGTGTCAAGTGTCTGAGGTTGGATTTGAACTCAGGTCCTCTTGACTCCATGATCCACTGTGCCACCTAGCTGCCTCAAGAAAGATTATTCTCTTAGGGATGTGAAGAATGTACAATTATCCCTTCCACATTGTGGGAGGTTAGGGGCGGGGCATTCCTATGATCTGGAAAATTCGTATAAAATTTTTTGGCCCTTCCTTTGGATCAGAGAAGAAGTCTGAATTTTTTCTTTTTTTCTTTTTTCTTTTATGGGATGTTTATGGTACTTTATTGTAAAACTTTGGTTGATATACAGTACTGTATATATACTTCGTGCATTCCTGAGTTTCTGAACTTTTTCTGTGTCATCTCCTGACCTTCATGTGTTATCTGTGGCTTCTGCAAAACTCCCCCAAAATTTCCATTTAATTTCTTATATCAGAACCATGATGGGAAAAGTCTCGATGTGGAAGGAATAACTGTATTAGGAAAAATAAAGTGGAGTCATAGAAAGAGATAAAGAAAAGTCATAGAATGTTAGAACTGGGAGGAACCTTAGAGATTACCTAGTCCTGAGGCCACAGGTTTCCCCCCTACCCCCGAATTCTAGTCCATCTCCTTCATTTGATTGATGAGGAAACTGAAGTCCAGAAAGGTTAAATGATTTTCATGAGATAACGCAGCAAGTTAATGATAGAATCTGAAATAGATTTCAAGTCCTAAACACTTAGGTCAAGATACTTTTCAGTATACCACACTATCTCCCATTGGGTTAAAAAGAATCCTTGTTTTGGGTAAAGCAGGTGATTAACAGGTAGATGATAGATAATACAAATGGATATACTGACATATACCAAAAATAATTGTATACCCCTTTTTTTATGTGAGGAAAGTTAATTTTAATAGCATGATGGTGGAGGAAGCCAAATTTCATCATGTTAGGGAGAGAATGAGAAGTTAGGAGCTGGAGATAGCAGGTATAGATGCCAAAAAGTTTAGTAGTAAAGGGGAAAATGATGGATGGGTAAAAGGAAAGGTTTTTTTTAGGACTGAAAAGACTTGATCAGAGTTGTAGGATAATGGTTAGGAGCCATTGGAGAATGGGAGCAAGAACCGAGAAAAGGCAAGAAGGAAAGGGACTAGCCTGAGTGAGTATGGATATTTCTTGCGACCAGAGGAAAGGAGAAGAGATAGGTGATGCTACTGAAGAGTTTTAAGTAGAAGAGGAGGAGAGCTGAGTTGATAAAGGATAGCCTCAATCTTTAGTGAAATGATAGGAAATGAAGGATGAGGATTCATAGGTTGGTAGTGGCTCCACAAAGGGGCAAAGGATCCTAGGATAATAGCAAATGCAGCATTAGGTTTAAGGATGAGTATGGAAGTAAGTGAGATTTGAGTTGGGAGAGATGCTTTAGGAGAAGAGAGATGAGACAAGGGTACTAGAAATCACAGCATAACAACTAGGTTTGCCGTGAATAAGAAAACATGAAGTATAGGGATTAGAGATTGTGGTCAAAGTGGAATTTGAAAGTTTTTGGGTCTTGGAAGTAGCATAGTTCTCAAATAAGTTGGGCTCTAAAGGATGCCCATGCTAGTAATATGGAAAGGTTGTTGGAATTAAAAAGGTTAAAGAATTATATAGTCAGGTTCTTAGAGGAGTTGTCAGCATGAATATTGAAGTCCACAAGGATGTTAGCAGGGAAAGGATAGAGGAAGACTGTAAAGTAGGCATTAAAGACACTAATAAAACACTGAATGTTGATAGGTAATAGCAACCAGGATGGGAAATAAGATCATATCTGGAATTATATATAATTCGAGTATCAAACATTGGTTATTGATAGAAGGATGATATTGGAGCACCAGTAGAGAGCAAATAATATGCCACTCTTTCCTCTTGGCCATGAATTAGAAAGAAGAGGATGCATGGCCTCCAGTGGAGAAAGTTGTAAGGGATGTGGTATTCCCAGGATAGTTATGTTTTGGTTTAAGCTAAAAGGAATGTGGGTTGGAAAATCTCTAAGGTAGTTTGTTGAAAATAAAGCAAAAGTTTCCAAGGGGAGAGTGGAATGGGTTAGGCAGTAGATAAAGTGGGCTGGAGTGGGTTTTGTTGAAATAATAAATATAATTTTACTTTCTATTTTGCCCTTTTATGCCGATGTAAATAACTTACACATAACAGTCTGATTCAGAGAATG
The DNA here is from genome assembly GCF_900497805.2 of Vombatus ursinus. NCBI lineage: Eukaryota > Metazoa > Chordata > Mammalia > Diprotodontia > Vombatidae > Vombatus > Vombatus ursinus. The sequence continues at coordinate 12,148,774 of NW_020951957.1, read as the reverse complement.
CTCCTTTTACTCTAGCAGATGCTTAGCTGCTGCTGCTTGGCATCATTAATGCCAGTTGTACCGCAGCATTTGTATTTGGAGAGGGCTTTTTGTCACTACAGTTAAGTTGTTAAAGAGTGAACGATTGCCTATAAAAAACACTTGTAAAATACATTTTCATCTGATTTCACTTAAGAGTCATTTTTCATGGCTATTGTAGGCAGCTTTTCACATTTTGTAGCTTGGGTTATTAACAGGGCAAGGGAGGCTTATAACTGGGTTAGCACATGTTTTCAAACAGTCTAGTAATATAGTTGTCTATATTCAGGAGTGCTTCAATATATTATATATTGAAGGAAGAGGAAAACAAATTTCTACTTCACTCTGAGGTAAAAATTCATGGTGGTTATGTTTGAAAAATAGATTACCTCTACTCCAGGATACCAAAGAGAGTAAAGTGTAAATGCTTCTGGGTTCTTTTTTTTTTTTTTCATTTTACTTTCACATCTTCAGTCTTTTAAGTGTTTTCTTGCTAACACCAAAAATATGTGATTAAAGGAAAACAAAAGAAGATGTGCCCAGGCTCACAGGGAAATCGAGAACCAGCACTTTTTAGTGCAGAGATTCTTAACCTTAAAGGGTGATGGACCCCTTTGACAGTTTTGTAAAGCCTGCAGAAATCTTCTCAAAATGTTTTAATATTCATCCAGGATTTCAAAGAAAACCAATTATACTGAAACACAGGTATCAAAAACAACAACAACAACAAAAAGAACCAAGTTCATAGACCCCAGGTTAAAAACTCATGTTTTTAACAAAACAAAGTAGATGTTCAAGGATTCAGGCTTCACTCAGGGAGCCTGATGAAAATGTGAACTATTTTGAGGATAGGCAGAATCAATTTGTTGAATGGGAAAGGAAATTTAGTTGGCATTAACCTTCAAAGTAGACAAAAGTTTAATTAACAAAGTTAGTAGATCAAGAGGCTGTATATAAGTACATAGAACTAGCCAGCTAGTCAGGAACACCTACATTCTGTGTTACCCTGGTCATGTCACTGAATGTCTTAATGTCCCAGACAATCCCTGAAGACTAGAGCAGGTGTCAAATCTGCTTTGCATTGTTAGAGGGAGTTTCCTAAGACGCTCTTTGTTGTGCCAGTGAAATCAAAGATCGCCCCAAAACAACCACACTAGGTCAATACTTTCTCTAAATGACACGATGGGTGGGACATCTGATTTAAGAAGATGGCATTTATTTCTCTTACCTTTCAGAACCCTTTTCCTAGGTGGTTCAGTTAAGGAAACACAATATTTGGCAGAGTTCAATTCATTGGTTGTAGAGTTATAATTCAATTATCATTAAGATTTGTTCTTGGGAGAAAATGGATATTTCCAAAATGAGAAACTCTTACAAAACACTGTCAGTTGGTGGTCATAACTACAGAATCAGACAGTATGCTAATCTTGATCAAACTAGCTTCTTCACTGAGTGAGGCAGTCCTTACAGCATAGATGTCTGTTGATATCTAAGCAAACTAAAGACAGTGAGAATAACAGGTACATCTTGGACATGGACATGAGGGACCTCAGAGAGTGATGCATCTGAAAAGAATATAGACAGCAGAGGCTTATGCTAATGCCACTCTTCCCAGAAGAATGGACATTATCAGAAGAATCTCAGCCTCCTGATGGGGGAACAGAAGGGTACATGGGGGGGCAACTGAGCATTATTGAGTCTATTGAGGACTGTGATTAATTCTGTTCTACTCTGTACTGTTCCCCCGCGGGGTGGAGGGGAGGAACATCCCCATTGGTCCCAGTTGTTCCTACTTGTTCACATGCCTTAGAAGAATGGGCACGTGAAAATAGTTTTGTGTCAAAACCTGCAAGGTTGATGCAAAGCCAAATCCTATGATCTTAATAATATAACCCAAGTGTAGCATTTAGGATTGAATACATCTTCAAAGTCTATAACTAAGATTAACTATGAATGTTGAAAAGGACACTCCTCAACCTTGCAAAATCCAGTTAAATTATTATGTGTGAGGGACAAAATGAAGGTGTTTATTCCTTAAGAAGGTAGTGGTTTCATGCAAGCTTGTCTGAATTGCAGCAATGCTTTTATGCAATTTAAACTTGAGAAGATTCTGAAGGTAAGTCAACTTCACTCTCTTTTGCTATTAAAATGCATTTTCTTAACTTGAAAAAATAGTCAGTTGCTTTTTGTCTGCTTGACAAAAGTGGGTGGAAGAGTCGCAGAGTCGACATTTGTTGCTTATACTGGGATTTTATTCTTTTGATCTGATCTTTTGTGTGATTTCTTGGCTTTAGGTGTGCCTTCTTCCTCTTGCTCCTCCTCCTCCTCATTGGAAAATATGCTTTTATTTAATAGTCCTTCAGTGGGTCCTGATGCACCCAAGATAGAGGACCTAAAGTGGCACTCTGCTTTCTTCAGGAAGCAAATGGGCACCACCTTGGTCCACTCCCTGAAAAAGTCTCATAAGCGGGAACGGCTGCCAAGTGGCCCTGAGAGTGAAGGCAAATCCTTGCTGAAGGAGTCAGACCCCTCCATTAGAAGAGAAGGGATGGATATCCCAGAGACTTTTTTGGATTTTGAAAAGACCTTTGCAGAAGCACATGTTATATCAGCACAACAGAAGAATGGTGTGGTACTGTCAGACCACCAGAAGAGAAGAGACAATCGTTCTCAGTGTGATTTCATCAAGGGAGACCTTAAACACTCAAAACAGAATCACAAGCCTCTGAGACCCACAGACCTATCTCAGAGGCAATCAGAAAACAAAAGGGCTGTGAATCCCACTGGGATGGGACAGTCAGCACCGGGCACAAGGAAAGATTTAGTGCCTAAATGCAACGGGTCTCTGGTCAAAATAAACTGTAACCGGACCACAGTCAAAGTGCCTACCACACCTGCTAGCCCAGTGAAGAACTGGGGGGGATTCCGAATTCCAAAGAAGGGAGAGAAGCAGCAGCAGGGAGAGGACCCAGAGGATGCCTGCCGCCAGCACTCCAACTACCCCTACTTGGGTATGGGCAGAGCTTCACCCAAGGAAAGGGCAAAAAGCAAACTAAAGACAGACAGTGAGAATGACGGGTACATCCCTGATGTGGAGATGAGCGACTCAGAGAGTGAGGCGTCTGAAAAGAAATGTAGACAGCAGAGGCTTAATGCCAATGGCACTATCACCAGGAGGACGGACATTATCAGGAGAAGTATCTTAGCCTCCTGATGGCGGAACAGCAGGATACACGGGGTGGGGTGGGGGGGCCACAGGGTCGGTAGAGTCACCACCACCTGCTGACGCCCACAGGGTTGTTGGTTTGTGTGGGAGAGGGGAGTTCTCACTGAATCAACAGGCTGATGTCCAGTTATTCCTGAGCTGTACAAACATGTTTACTTGCACTTGGGACAACAGGTTTTTTTTTTTCTTCAAAGTCATTTATAACTCATTGTTGTGAGAAATTTAAATGTTCTTTATTTCCAACTCTGTTGAGGAAACACAAGAGTAGATTTCATGTGAGACACTGCTATGGATGGAATCTTGAGTTAAACACTAAAACAAGAATGAAATACTTTAGAGAAGGGCAAGTTTTTCAATGTTCCCAGTTAGCAAATAGGCAATGGCAAGGTTTGACTGCCCTCCCCGTTTTGCCCAAAGCACAAACTCTTGATTTCCTATGTGTACAGAATCAAAACATAGTCCTTGAAAAACTGTCATGCACCATGGAGTAACCCATTAAACTACTTTTCTTGGATTATGATAGCTCTTGAAGTCAGATTTATAGTTTGGCCTATAAGCCTCTTTGTCATGTTATAGGACACAACAGCTCTGAACCTTCTATAACTCTCGGGGAGTTTATGGATAAATATACTAGGTGGGGAAGAATGTATTTTAACAGAGGCTGTCACTGGAGGAATCTGAAGGGGCAGGGCAGAATCGCCACCACATGGTAATTTCAAATAAAAGACTGTTGCTGCCTTCAGCCTTTGATGGGTTATGGATTGAAAATTGACTTAGACTATCCTGATTTGGAGAATGAATCCATGAGGATGGTTTTGTGTAGTGTTAGAAAGGGTACTTGAGGTCCAAGTTTTACTCATTGTCCTCCTGACATTCCACCTGCCCCATGATTATTTCCCCAAGCTAGGTTGGAAGTCATATGGCATTCTAGCTTCCTGAAGGACTGTGCTAAAATCTGGCAGGAGTGGTGATCTCTCAAAGGCCTGGCAATCAGGTTTGCACTAATGGTATGTGTTGGGGAATCCAGGCTTCCAACACTAAAGGATTCCTTTGAAAATAATAATAATAATAATAATAAAGGACCTAGCTAAATAGGTTAAATATACATATCTCTATTTTTGAAAACAAAAAATAAAATAAAAAGGCAATAAGTTGCAGTTAGCTCTTCATTCAGACCTATGCAGGAAAGAGACTGCATCCTATCCTGGAATAGATTTTGTAGCTGACAAGAGTTGATACTAATTGATAAGTTGGACTTTGTAATTGCAAATGGCAATAACTAGTAAGTAAATTATCAGCAATAATAATAAATTTTAGCATTTCATTTGAGTAATGTTTTCTTTTTGCACTCAGTACAGTGCATATGTAACGAGACAGTGGGTAGTGTTAGGGTCATGTAAATTTTCTTTGGAATTCAATGTACTCGCAAGTCAAATTCAGAGAAGGAAAGTTTAAATAGCAACAAGGCTTAGAAATTACGGGCACTTGGAACAAGCCCTGCTTTTTCCCCCACCCCCAGTCCTAACCACTCACCCCAAGACTGCTTCTAAGAATATCAATCTCAGTGTTCATATTTTTAATTCATATACACATTTGCCTTCATTGGGCAGGATGTAAAACTCTGATATTTTAAATGAATAATGATTGAATTCTGCAGTTAACTTCTAAGTCTTCCAGATGGTTGTCAACAAAAAAAGGCATATTGAATTACATCTTGCTATGCAAGTTATCAAATGCATCCCCATAGTGTTACATTTTCATACTGTCTTAACTTTCTGAGTATATTTTAATAGATATTTGAGGAAGGGGGAGCAGGATGACCTAAATTTAGATTGACTTGAATTGTTCTTGAAATACAGGGGGTGAGGGTGGGGGTGGGAGAAGCTTCCTTTTGACAAACTCGCGTATTGATAAGCATGTTGTTACAGATATCAGAGGGTTTTGGTGAATTGGCATTTTCTATTCACTCTTAGGGTGACTTTAAGCAGGTTGTTTTCTTTTGCATCTGAACATAAACCCTTTCCTGGAAAAAGGAGAAGGTAGATTCTTTAGTTGACTAAACTTTTGATTATAGCAACATCTCTGGGTGAAGGCTGAATATATAGAGGGATAATTTGAAAAGCCATAGAAAGAAAACCTAAATTTGATGCTAGTTAATGACCTCTCACCATTTTAAGAGGTACCAGATTCATTTGCACTATTATGAATGCTAGTTTTGTGCAGAAAAATAATGCCTTATCTGTTTTATTCCCCATGTTTAGGTTGAAAAGCTTTCAAATGTTCCCAAGTTATGCTGAACCAAAAAACTAAAAAAAAAAAAACAAAAAACAAACAAAAAACAAAAAAAAGTAAAAAAAGTGAAGAAAAAGAAAAACCACAAAAAGTACCCCATGCTTTAAAAAAGAATTCCTGCCCCAAACTGCAAAGTGGTATAGAGCACGATTTTATAGCAGTATGATAAGCTGTGCAAGTTAGTTTCATGCCATGCTTGGTACTCTGTTTAGGAAGAATCCCCAAGTATAGCATTGACTAACCCAAATCACCCTTCATGCATTCTGTTGGTATAGAACCATTTAATAATGCCCCATCTTTCCCCTCCCCTCAGCTTTACCTTTCCACGTGCATACTGACCAAGAAATATCTCATTATGATCAGTGTATTACGTCAAAATGTAGGCTAGTTAAACTTTTGTAAAGTTGCCTGGAATGTCATTTGTTAGGTTATAAACAAACAAAAATCTAAATGAAGGGTTATATATGTCATGTACAAAACTTATTTTAAAATGGACAAATCTGTCATTACATTTGTAACCTTGTACAGAAAATTTTTCACTATGTGCCTAGCTTGGTGTCCATTCAGCTAAAATTTACAAAAAAAAAAAAAGGTGCATGAAGAGAAAATCAGAAATTAAAGTATATGTAGAGATGACTATTTTATATTACATGGCCCAATCCTGTATTTATTTCTCTTCCCTTCCCCTCCCCTCCCTTCCCTTTTGGAAGTATTTATAAAACTAGTTGAAGACAGCTGTATTTTTTTTTTTTGGTTGCTGTTGTTGAAATATTTAGTAGAATTGTGCCTTTTTGTCTGTATATGAATAAATGCTGTACATTTTGCAGTACATTTAAAGTGTTCCACTTGGAAATTTGCCTTTGTTGTATCTTGATGGGGGTTTACTGCTTAGCAACCTTGAATCAGTGTTATATTGTTTGTGGCCTTTTCTAATCAGCACAATGACTATCTCTCAAGTAAGACTGGGTAAGATATAGAAATAAATGCTTGAAATATTGCAGGGAACTTATTAGTGGAGTTGGGTAACAACATCTTCCACAGCCTTAATTTCTGGCTCTTGTCTCAGAGCAAGGACAAAGGTTTACCTTGTATCCTTATCACCTAGAGTTTATGCTGCCCACTTTCTGAGTTAGAACAGGTTCGTTCTTTCAGCACAACAAATCTGAAATCTGAAAATAACTTTTCTGGATTCTGACACAATGAACAGCAAGAAGGTTTTTGCTATTCATTTGGACTATCAGTGGCCTTCCTCTGAGTGGTGACACTTTTTGAAAGCTGTGAAGTTAATTCCTGGAAGAACTAGAACTGGGATTCAGATGTTATAGCTTCTAGGCCAGGGCTTCTCCTCAGCACAGTGCTTATGTGACCATAGCACATGAGATTGATCTGCAATAAAAACATACCCATTCTCCAGGTTTTATTTTGTTGTGAGAGCAGCAAAATCACTCCCTTTCATGTAAACTCACAACTAAGAACCATGCTAACCTAAAAATAACCTAGTAGTAGAATATTGGAGCTGGAACAGACCTTGAGAGATAATTTTGTCCAGTATTATTTTACAGATGAAGAAATTAAGACAGAATGGTAAAATGACTTAGAAAATAATTAGTAATATAACCCAGCCTTCTTGATTCCTAGTTCAGTTAGCTTCCACTACACTGCTCTATTCCCAGTTTAGTTTGCAGTTACTATAAAAGTGGCACAAACTAGTTTGCTTTCAATTTCTTCAATCCTAAGATGATTCATTTGGGAGAAAAATCATTTTTTCCTTGTCCCATTAGTGGCTGGTTTCTTTAAATTTTCTATTTCCCTGTAGGGCTCCTGGGAGACATAGCCAGGAATCTTCCCACAAGGCTTTGAAAGTTGAAGCACCATAACACTTCCCTAGAGAAATGAAGTGCCTGTGAGCAAGAGGAAGGGGTTGTCATGGTTAATTTTGCATAAGATGGAGAATGGAGCTCCAGAGAATTGCCGTCACTTTTTGCTCTTAAGTCACTTGGAAAATTGACTCGATCCCACCTCTAAACCTTAAGCCTTCTATAGACGTCTTATCACTATTAACTTCAAGGTTGAAATCTTTAACCACATTTGCCTTTGATGGTGGAAACATTATACTAAGGGTTCCAGTTTGGGGTACAACACTAGAGAGTGAAAAACAATCTCATGAGACCAAGTAAAACTCCCTTTAAAATTTTTTTATGTAAGACAATGATGAAATCATGGAGAGTTATGGAGCTATAAATGGAAGGAGGTTAAAAATATGACTCCAGTTTTCAGGAGTAAAACTAAAAATGACCATCTGGTAAATCAACTATTGATAATCTGGGGAAAAAAATAAAATATATGAATAAAGGAATACTGAGAAATGGAAACAAATCATAGAAAACTAGTCTTACGGTGTCAGAATCCTGGTTTGCGTGAAACTGAATATGCCATTGTGTATGTAAACTTTAGAAATTATATTAAAATACAGAATTAAATTGACTAATTAATCTCAGAAGCCTCAGAAGGCATAAAGTACATCTGTGAGGAATCTCTTTTCTGTAACATCCCTTATTGAGGATATCCTAAGGCAGCTCATTCTATTTCTGAGTTTTTATACTTGTTAGCGTATTTTTCCTTACATTGAGCCTAAATACAGTGCTTTGTGACTTCTATACACTGTTTCTAGTTTTTGCCCCAGAGCAAGTCAAATCCCTTGATGAAACAGTCCTTTAAAACTTGAAGGAAGATATCACATCCTTATGTTAATGGCTAAACATCCCAGGTTCATTTAACTGATTCTTATGTGGGTGTGGCAAAGACAGGAGAGAGCAAGCAGCTCTAAGGGGGAAGCTGTGTGAGGCTGGTTGATTTATTCAGCTCTTCTGATACACCCCTAATTAGGTCTTCTGATCTAGTACTCACCCCCATTCATTTAGTACTGATTTTTCTGTTTGTTTCTCAGCCTCTTGAAAATCTAGTGCCAGTTGATCTGGTCTTTTGCTTCTTTGAATGATAGTTCATACCTTAAACCTTCCAGATACTGATTATCCATACCATCCCTGGATAAGCCAACCATTACAGACCCTCATAAGTCAATCCTTCCTAGGACATAGTGTGACAGTCTTGGTCACTCTCATCTGAATGTATTCCAGTTTGTCACTGTCCTTCCAAAAGTGTATTCAGAACTGAACAAAATTGTCCAGATGTGTTCTGGCCAAGGGGAGTGTACATTATCACCTTCCTCATTCTGAACACTATGTATCCCTTAATGTAATGTAAGATGGCATTAGTTGTTTTTTGGTTTTCTTTTTTTGACAGGGTACCATGCTGTTGACTCATGTTGACCAGTTAGATATTTTTAACTATTGTCTAGCCCTCAGTTTCCCTTCCTGCTTCTACCCATTTTTGTATTTCTGCTGGTGAATTTTAAGACCTAAATATAGTTTACATTTATCACTACTAATTCTTACTAGATTTGCTTAAATTGGTCTTACCTATTGAGATAATTTTAGGTCTTGATCCCTGTTCAATGCATTAGTTATCCTTCATCTGCAAATTTGATAAAAAATGTTGGGTACTTTCATCTAAGAGGCAGACAAATGTGGGACAACTCAAGAGCAAGGGTACATTCTTAAGACACTACATTACAGACTTTCTTCCCCCTAAAAAATCCATTAATTATCAGTTTTTAGGGCTTAGTCATGAAAAGCAGTTCTGCCTCTGCTGTCTTCTTACCCACATATTACTATCATCAACAAAGCTACAATATTTTGTCAAGTGCTTTGCTGAAATCCAAGTAGATCTGCCAATTTAGTATCAATCGAAAAACAGAATGAGAATGCCCCTTTATGAAACCTATGCTGGCTCTTAGAGATCATTTTCTTTCATTTATAAATGTTCAGAAGGTAACCTGTTAGTAATATGTTACAGAATTTTTCTCTGGACCAAACCCAAGCAACTCTCTAGATGACAAGATTCATCCTGATCTGAAGCTCAAATATCATTTAACAATTCTTAGTAATTATACCCACCAGTTTCTTTGGTAACCAGAAATGTAGTTCTGAACTTGTTTACTTGAGTTAAGCATGCCTAGGTACACCTTTACCGTCTCTCCACTTATGTTAGGTTTCAACTTCTTGACCACTTTTGTTCCATCCTTCCCAGTCCAAAGATCATTCTCCTTGATTGAGAAGAGAAGCAAAGAAGTGTTCTCTCATTTTGAGGTCTGCTCTTTATGCCTCATTTTCCCTGGAGCTATCAATATCCTTTATATTCTTTTCTCCCAACCAACCTAAATTTGAAAAACAAAAACCTTGCTTTCTTTAGCATTCATTGCCAACTTCAGCTCATTGATCATATTCCTAAGACCATTCAGCTCACATTCCTAAGACCCTTCTCACAGAACTATGCCATACCCTTTTGTATCAGCTTCAGTTAGCTAAGCATCTTTGCTTCCACCTTTGGCACATATTCTGGACTTGTGATTTCTTGGACTCAGAGGAAACCGCCTCTACTAATCTGCAATTTATAGTATTATAAGTTGCCAGGGAAACTGAAAACTTAAGTGACTTGCTTAGAGCCACATAACCAGTATGTGTCAGAAGTAAGATGAACTTACTTAGGTTTCTTCCCTAACTCCAAAGACAGCTCTGAATCCACCACAACAAACTACTTCTCTTAAAACAAACAACAAACAAAACAAACAAACAAACAAACAAAAAACACCAAAATTATAGCTGGCTGTTAACTTCCTGCTAAATTCACATTGACCTTTTTATATACATTCTTATTTCATCAGAATTGTGTTGGCTGAATTCCATTCTTACAACTTTTCCATCTTTCTTGGTCCAAATTCTCCTGAAGATTTTCAGTTGATAGAATCACAACTATTTCTCTCAACTCATTTAAGTCCACATTCTCTAGACCCAAAGTATGTATCAGACTATATCTGGCTTCCCTCTTTTCCATTCAGAGTTTTAAGATGGAAGTCACTTCTTCTTAAGATGGCGAAAATTTCTACTTCAGTAACCAGTTCCTTGATACTGTGTAGAATCAAATCCAGAATAGCAGTTCCTTTTGTTCCTTTCATTTTTAAAAATCAACTTATCATTAAGACATTTAGGTTTATAAACTTTTCTTTTTTTTCACAATGATGCTACCAACTGGTAGGTAGGATTAAAATTATATACATTTTATAGGTGAGGAAAATGAAGCCCAAATGGGCAAATAATGGCCATAGATAGAGTCAGAACCAGGATTTCAATTAAAGTACTCCTGACTCCAAATGCAGTGCTATTTTCAGTATACCAAGTGTCCTTTTGGGAATACTTTTATCAGCTGCCCTGTTTATAATAAAGGTCCAACAGATAGTTGCACCCTTTTCTGACTGTATGTGTCTTTATTCCAGGTTTGTGATTGCTCCCCTCCTCCCAAATTCAGCATGTTTTCTTTCACTGGGCAGTTTGTAATATAATGTAAACAACAGTAATTTTTTTTTCATCCTGCATTATTCCTCACTCAAATTATCTCCATCGTGCTTATCCTCTCTGGTTTGTAGATTTACTTATCAGTGTCATTTTGTGCACGTGCATGCATGTGTGTGTGTGTGTGTGTGTATGCACATGCGCGCGTGTGTATGCGCATGTGAATATATCACACATATATGTACATATACACACACATATACATAACCCTTGCCTTCCCTTTACCTCTCCCCAGTGACCCCAGGCTACCTAGGCCCATACAGTGCAGCAGTGAATAGCCAACAGGATATCCCTTCCCTATTCCATGAGGTGGCTAGGTAGGAAGAGTAACATGGCTGCTCATACCACTTGGATGTGAGATGGAAGACTATCAGACCTTACCATATGCTCTCCCACTGTATCCTAAAGTGCTTTAGGCCTTACAATCTGCCCTGCTGTTATGCCCTCCAGACCCCTGGGCATTGTCATTTCACCTGCTAGTGCATCCTAACGGCTCTGGGCCTTGTCATTAGCCTTGCTGCTGAACTCTTAGGACTTCTGGTCTTTTCATCCACCTGAAACTGAAATCTTTTATTTATGCTGTCTCCCCTTTTTACAATGCAAACTCTTCAGAGGAGGGACTATCTCACTTTTTCAATTTGTATCCTCAGCACATAGAATAGTATTTGGCATATATGCTTTTCATTCATCCATCTATTTACCCACAAATTCATGTAATTTTATTTTTTGGAATGGAATCTACCTTCCTATAGCCACATTGTATTTTGTTGTCACGTTCCAACAAGTCTAACTGACAAAGGCAATATTTGTCTCTTTGCATTAAGCTTTCTGGTTCACCTTAAATATTACTCATACTTTGTGTATTTGTTTAACGGTGTCTGAGGCCATGGGGTTTCTTGCTGTCTTAATTACTGGATATTACTTCTTGAAAACTAGTGACCTTCACTACTGTCCTACATCACAACTGCTATTCCTTCTGGTATAAAGTCAGGCAATATATGTAGGCAGTCTCTCCCGCCAATTTAAAATTCCTCCTGGAAAAAAATTTTTTTTCCTAGCTCTCATTAGTTGTAGCCCATTTCTGGTCAAGAACTCATCATTCCTCTGTCTTTAGCTTTAGCTCCCACATCAAATCCTATTCTTAAGACATGATCTTAATCAGCTGTGTACTTTTCAAATCTGTCTCCTTTCTGAGGCCACTGCCTTTAACAACAAAGACAAATAGTAATGAAAACACTATTTCTGCTGCTAAGGTCTTTTCTTGTCCAGGACTTTACAATCCCTGGAAATGCTTTCTAAGTTCATTGTGGCAATAAATACCTTCCGTCCTCACATTAGTTAATTATAGGGGAGCAGAAAGCTTGCCAAGTCTTAGGAGTCTCTTTGTTATGTCCCAGATATATGCCTCAGGGAAGGAAGTGTACCACCTTCTACTGTTCATATCAAGGACCCACCCAGGAGGGAATCACTAACCACTGACATTTGTTTCTTATTCTTCTGTCCATTATTGGATGGCCTTTGTCTTCATGGCATTGTATATATTCTCATCATCATTCCTTGGAGAATGAAAAACTGCTTTCCCAGGGGGGCCAGTTGCAACTTCTGTAGGGAAAGCTTCAAACCAACAATACATAACTCAAAGGCAATGAATCTATGACCATAATACAATGATTAAATCTGCTTGTGGTCAGTGGTGCCCTTTCCCCATTCTTCTATTAATTTTCTGAAAAATGGAATAAATGGTTAAATATTACTTATACATACAGAAAATATTATTCCTTTTGAATAGTTCAAAGCATTTGTCTATTTCTATATTATACTACTATAAGAGAGTGTGATGTGATATCTGGGTTGTCCTGATAAAGTATATATAGAGATAAAATAAGCTGTCCAAGATTTCACGCTTTCTTGTTGATAGTACTAGAGTTATACTTCATATTTTTGCTCTTAGTCATGTATGCTAATTCAGAAGTTTTCAAGAATTCTTGATATGGTTATTTTTGTATCCTCCACCAGTTGTCATCCTGATTCCATGTGGGAACTATTTCCAAATCTGAACTTCCCAAATCTGATGAAGAATGGTTTATACAGGAAAATTAATGGCATCATACTCAGGTACTCCCTTGCCACTACAATATCAAACTCTTTATAAACTGAAGATATTTATTAAGTACCCATCTTTGAATAGCTAAAGCTAAGCATGCCTTTGTCCTTTGAGAGGCAATAATCTAAGACAAACATTGATGTTGGAAACAAATGATATACAAAGCATAGCATCAACACTGAGCATGTACATAAATAAATGTGATGTATTTAAATCAATGGATAACTTTGAGCCAATGAATATTTATATTGAAACATAGGAGTAGACCCATTGATAATTAATTCACCACCATTTCAAAGAGTTTAAGAATGCTTCATGGAAGGAGTGGGATGAGATTTTGGCTGAATAAATGAGTTTAGCATTCTGGAGGACTGCAGTATTAAGCATTAATTGTAGATATTATTAGAGACAGGATTTGACAGAGAAGAGTGTTTGAAATAGTTCAAGCAAAAGGTGACCACAATTTGGTCTAAAGTTCTAGTTGTGGAAATGAGAGGAAGGACAGATTTAAATATGGCAAACATATTTATCAATATCGGGTAGCCAGTCAGATGTATTAAATGAAAATGATGATGCATCAAAAATATTCTTAGATTTCTTATTAGTGATACAAAATATAAAGCCAGGCAGAAGAACTGAAAGCATTCGACTAGATGTTTAATTATTCTTTTCTTAAGAATAGCTATGAGTCTTTGGTAGTAGCTAAGAATCACTATACTCTTATTTTATGCCTCTTGCACATTAATATAATAACTAGACGAATTAGACTTTGTATATGAAAAGATAAGATGCATTAACAGATGTAGAGGGCAATACTGGAGATAGATGTTAATAACTGTTAGTTCTTTTCTCATGTCTAATACTGTGTTAGAAAATTTTAATCATCAACAATTAGCATTTGCTACATTTGAAAACATCTTTATACTTTAAAAAACTTTACAAATATCATTAGATCATAATAACAATTCTATGAGGGAAGTGACATTTTTTATGTGATACCAATTAGTATTCAAATAGATTTCTGACCTCATATATTTGATTATCATCAGTGACGCAGATCTTACGCCATCCATGTTTGCCCATCCTGGGTGACTTGTTCTTTCATAAGTCTGCTGTAAGGGAATTAAATTAGTGGTCTTCCTGACATTTTGAAGCTACCAAAGGTATACTTAGGCTGTTCACTTCTTATTTTTTGCTCGACAAGTCCATTTTTTCCTATTATTCATTTCCCTGGTGACATCCTTTACTCTGGTTCTTCTTTGAAACTCTATGTTTGTTTCAGGGTGCAGATTGCTCAAACCCAGCATGGGCATCTCCATTAGCCTCTGATTGATACTCATCTTTGATTATTTGGAGATTGCATGGTCCATGATTCATAGCCACATAATAATGGTAGAATATTTGTATTAAAAATGTGGGCTTTTGTTTTATGGAGAATTGTGGGGAAGTTCATTAATGGGGCTTTGCAATTTCTTGAAAACAATTCAGAGCACTCTCCTCATCTGGTTTAATTCTGGGTCTGATTCATCTTTCCATTCATAGTATTTGTCTTAGAGCTCATGATGATGGATGAGTTTCTCAGGTTGCTTATCTACTTTCATATCATCATCTAAGCAAGAGACACAATTCATACATGTATTTTATCTTATGAGGATTTTTAGATCATGTTCTTCTAAGTGGCGAAAGACTTCTTCTAGGAGGCTCTTCAGTGTTCTGAGGTTTGATGCAACCAGCACAATGCCATCTCTGAGCAGAAGTAGCTGAAGGACCTCATCAACCACAGGGAGTTCTTTTTCAAACTGGAATCTGTTTTGTGTCTTGCCTGATATTTATGGCAAGATGGTCAAGCAAGGTTTTCTCTGTTGCTGTATAAGGAATCTTGAAAAAATGTGATATATGTGTGGAGGACACCTTGTTTAAAGAGAGCATTTAAGGTATTCTGCTCCACAAAAGTCTATCTTTCCTACTAATACAATTATATCGACTCTAGAACAAATCTATTTTATGTACCTTTGGCCTAATCCAGCTTCTTTTCATGTCTTTGTTTTCTTTAGCAACAGTTCTACCTCCTCCATAAGTTATCCAAGACTGGGATATTGAAGTCTAAGTGCTGTGGCTCTTTCTGCTTGGTGGTTAAAAAAAAGTTTGCTATAAATCTTTGCAGATCTCTTCTTCTTTTCTTTTTTGCTGTCTTCCTTCAATTTTCATCCTCAGGTTCCCTTTGGATTACTTCATTTAGGTTTCACCAAGCTTTCTTTAAACCGATTTTTATCCTTCGTTACTTTTCTGTTTTACGAGGCAATACTATTCATAATACTCTTTCGTTTTTGTCTTTGTAGGACCTAGCTTGGCCCAGAGTAGGTGCTAAGCAAATGCTTGTTGATTGAGTTATCATCATCCATAAGATTTTTAAAAATGTGTTCACATCAAAACCCAGTGTATGATAAGGTGGAAGACATAAATTACCTGGGGAAAAATTCCCTATTTGATAAAAACTACTGGGAAAAGTGGAAATCAGTCTGGCAGAAATTAGGTTTAGACCAGCACCTTACACACATTCAACAATATATTCTAAATGGAAACATGACCTTACTATTAAAGATCATAGTATTAAAAAGTCGGGGTGAGGGGCCAGAGCCAAGATGGTGGAGTAAAAGCAGTGACTTGCTTGAGCTCTCCCCCAAACCCCTCCCAATACCTGTAAAAAATGTCTCTGAACAAATTCTAAAGCAGCAGAACCCACAAAAAGACAGAGTGAAACAAATATCCAGCCCAAGACAACCTGGATGGTTAATTGGAAAGGTCTATTGTGCTGGGCTAGTAGAGGAACGCAGTTCAGTGTAGGCGCATAGGCAAAAACAAGGCATCAGTGAACCTGGAGCAGGCCTCAGGGGACTGAATCATGGGCAGCTGTGGCGGTTTCCAGACTTCAACCAACAAATGCCAAAGACATCTTAGAAGGTCAGTAGGAAAAATCTGTGACCTTGGTGAGAGAGAAGCTCAGTCCCAGCCCCAGTCCCAGGACAGCCCCAGGGTGGCAGCTATTTCTGGAGCTCTCTGCCTACAGACTGAGGGGGGATCAAGTGGCTGATCTGAGGGGGATTGCAGGGATATCTTTGCTGTTGCTGAGGCATAATTCTCTTGCTTTGCACATGCTTGGATTTGGGTCGCAGTTTTGGGTGGCGGTCCTGGGGCAAGGAGGAGCGCTGGTATGGTGGAACTTGTAGTGGCGGTGGAGAGGAAATCCTTACAGAAGAGGATTTCTTTCAAAGCAGAAAAGAGTGACTGTGGTCACTCATAGACCAGAGCACAGGCCAGGAAAGGAGTAAACACCTTGCCTTTAATCATACCACCTTGGAAGAACAGAAAATTTACAGGTCCCTAGAAGTATCTCTGAAAACAGCTATACAAAACCCTCAAAACTTAGGACAGTACATTCTGCACACTGGAAACAGACCCCTACCTTAATAAAGAGTTTATAACTCAAGTAATTGACTGGGATCATGAGCAAACTGCACAAAAAAAAAAAGTCAGAGCATAGAATCTTTCTTTGGTGACAAAGAAGATCAAAACATACAACCAGAAGAAGACAACAAAGTCAAAGCTCCTACATCCAAAGCCTCCAAGAAAAATATGAATTGGTCCCAGGCCAGAAAGAACTCAAAAAGGATTTTGAGAAGCAAGTAAGAGAAGTAGAGGAAAAACTGGATAGAGAAATGAGAGTGATGCAAGAAAATCATGAAAAACAAGTCAACAGCTTGCTAAAAGTGAACCAAAAAAATTCTGAAGAAAATAACACCTTAAAAGTAGCCTAACCCAGATGGCAAAAGAAGTCCAAAAAGCCAATGAGGAGAAGAATGCCTTAAAAAGCAGAATTGGCCAAATGGAAAAGGAAGTCCCAAAGCTCACTGAAGAAAATACTTCCTTAAAATTAGAATGGAGCAGTTGGAAGCTAGTGACTTTGTGAGAAAGCAAGACATTGTAAAACAAAACCAAAAGAATGAAAAAAATAGAAAACGACGTGAAATATCTCATTGGAAAAACAACTGACCTGGAAAATAGATCCAGGAGAGAGAATTTAAAAATTATTGGACTACCTGAAAGCCATAATGAAAAAAAAAAAAGAGCCTAGACATCATCTTTAAAGAAATTATCAAGGAAAACTGACCTGATATTTTAGAACCAGAGGGCAAAATAGAAATTGAAAGAAACCATCGATCACCTCCTGAAAGAGATCCCCAAAGGAAAACTCCTAGGAATATTGTAGCCAAATTCCAGAGTTCTTAGGTCAAGGAGAAAATATTGCAAGCAGCCAGAAAGAAACAATTGAAGTATTGTGGAAACACAATCAGTATAACACAAGATTTGGCAGCTTCTACATTAAGGGACTGGAGGGCTTGGAATATAATATTCCAGAGGCCAAAGGATTTATAGGATTACAACCAAGAATCACCTACCCAGCAAAACTGAGTATAATCCTTCAGGGGGAAAAAATGGATATTCAATGAAATAGAGGAGTTTCAAGCATTCTTGATGAAAAGACTAGAGCTGAATAGAGAATTTGACTTTCAAATACAAAACTCAAGAGAAGCAGAAGAAGTAAACAGTAAAGAGAAATCATAAGGGACTTACTAAGATTGAACTGTTTACATTCCTGCATGGAAAGATGATATTTGTAACTCATGAGACCTTTGTCAGTATTAGGGTAGTTGGAGGAGAAAAAACTGTATGTATGTGCAGAGAATAAAATTAAGGGGTAAAAGAGAATTATACTGGGAGATGAGAAAAGGGAGAGGTAGAATGGGGTAAATTATCTCACATGAAACAGACAAGAAAAGGCTTTTACAGTAGAGGGGAAATGGAGGGAATGAGTGAATCTTATTCTCATCAGGTTTGGCTTAAGGAGGGAATAACATACACACTCAATTAGGTATGGAAATCTATCTTACCCTACAGGAAAATAGTGGGGAAGGGGATAAGAGAGCAGAAGCAAACACTTCTAAGGAGGGACAGGGTCAAAAGAGAGAATAGAATAAATGAGGGGTGGGATAGGATGAAGGGAAATACAGTTAGTTTTCCACAGCATGACTACTACGGAAGCGTTTTGCACGACACATGTATAACCTGTATCGAGTTGCTTGCCTTCTCAATGAGGGTAGGTGGGGAGGGAGGAAGGGAGAAAATTTGGAACCCAAAGTTTTAAAAACAAATGTTAAAAATTGTTTTCACATGCAACTGGGAAATAAGATATACAGGCAATGGGGTATAGAAATCTATCTTGCCCTACAGGAAGATAGAAGGGGAAGGGGATAAGAGAAGGGAGGGAGATAGAAAGGAGGGCAGATTAGGGGAAAGGGTTTTCAGAATGCACACCATCTTGGGGTGAGGGGAGGGATGAGATGGGGAGAAAATTTGGAACTCAAAATCTTGTGAAAGTGATTGCTGAAAACTAAAAATAAATTAATTAAAAAAAAAATTAGAAGAGAAATATACCTCTCTCAGCCATGGGTAGGAGATATATTTTTAACCAAACAAGAGATAGAGGCAATTACAAAAGGTAAAATAAATAACTGACTACTAGTAACCAAAAAGCTTCTGCACAAATAATACCAATTTATCTTGGATAAGAAGGGAAGTGGTCAAATGGGAAAAAAATGCTTATGTGTGTGTATGTATGTATATACATGCACACATATGTGTATACATATATATTTATCAATATGTAAATGTTCAAAGGATATGAACAAACAGTTCTCAAAAGAACTGCAAAGTATTCACAATTACATCAAAAAATGCTCCAAATTACCAATAATAAAACAAATGAAAATCAAAACAAACCTGAAGTTTCACTTCACACCCTGCAAATTGGGGAAAAAAAACCAAAACAACAAAATGGAGAGTCCGTGGAAGGATGGGCATAGAAATACATTGTTGCTGGAATTGTAAAATGGAACCACCATTTTGGAAAGCAATTTGGAATTATGCAAATAAAGTCACTAAAATGTCTATGCCTTTTGAACTGGAGACTCCATTATTGGATTCATATCCAAAAAGAAGCGATCAACAAGAAAAAAGTCTCTATGTCCTCTAAAATATTTATAGCAGCACTTTTTGTGCTAGCTAAGAATTGGAAACAAAATAGATACCCACCAACTGGGGAATAGCTAAACAAATTATGGTACATGAATATAATGAAATATTACTGTGCTGTAGGAAAATGATATGTGTGATAAATACAGAAAAGCATGGAAAGATCTATATGAAATGATGCAAAGTGAAGCTGAAGCAAGAAAACAGTATACTTGGTAGCTACAAAATGTAAATGGAAAGAGTAACTAGATACCATAAAATCAAAAGTAAACATCATAAAATTATAAACTCAAACAGGATTTGAATAAAGAGATATGAGAAGACACCTCCAACCTAACCCTTTATGGAGGAAGGAGGTCCACAGGTATTCCACTGTGCATGTTTTTGAACTTTTTCAACATACTGGTCAGTTGTACTATTTTTTTTTCTCTTCAAAAGAAAAATCCTACTTTTATATGGTACAGCTCTTGGGGAGAAGGAGGGAAAGGAGTATTTGAGATAACTGGTGATGTAAGAAACAGAAAATATCAATAAAAATATTTAACAGAAATGTTTACATTGGTCAAACTTCTGAGAGGCAGTTTGGCAAAGCAGCTTTAAGGCTGGCCTGGAGTTAGGAAAATGGGTTCAAGTTACACTCTGAAATCCTGGATAACTTCTCAGTATCGCCAACAACTTTCTTATATTTATAAGTTATAGAAGAATTTCTGATCTGCATTGGCAGAAGAGATTTGCTGTATATCACTAAAATCATAGGTTAGATTAAACTCTAATCTCCCCCCTTCCTCCCCTAAAGAAACACAACAAACTTATGAGGCAATATATTCTGTGTCTATATCCCTTTCTTTCATGTGTATTGTTTTTCATCATAAAAATTTGAAAGACAGGATTGAGTTGTTTCAATTGCATACTATATATTTTGTTTTCATCCTTCTGGTTTTGTATTAATTTTGACCTTTCCTGTAACATTGATGGCTTAACTATACACAGACAATTCAGAAATGACTTCCACATCAGTAATAAACTGCTTCCTGGCTATTAAAAGATAATTTAATTTTTTGTTATGTTGTTAGTGGCTCACCATATCTACTGACTTCTATTTCTTTTTTTTTAAAGAAAGTATGAGTGATATATGGACATGAGGCTTTCGTATATTCTACAGTCTTTTGGCTTCTCATTCCTTACATCTATGTTATATTTTTTCATTATATTTCTTACCATCTACACATACTATAACAATTGCATTGAAGTCACCAGGTATCAAAATATTTTTATTTAATTTGGAAGATCTTATCAAGTTCTCAGAAGAATTTCTTTACCTCTTCATTCTCTGTAGATATTGATGTGTAAGCTGCAATAATTTTCACCAATACTTCTCATGAGTACTGCAATATGAGGTGTCTAAATGTGCCATGAAATGACGTTTCCTATTGCCTCTGGAAATGACAAAACTAATTCTGTCAATTTCTTTGCCTCTCCAAGATGATCCTGTGAGCCATTCTTTCATTTTGCTATAATTTTTTTTTCTTTTGGATTAATTCATATCATGAATGCCAAGATAAATACAAGTCAGTTCTTTCAGTCATATATCCTTTATAAGTAGTTAATTCAGGTAAAATGTTGAACTAGATGTAGCTACACAACATAGCAGGATGTCTGCTTGTGAAATGATCACAATGGTGCTGATGTCTGGGGTAAAATGGATATTTATGGCCAAGTTGTTGGCTATTATATATTACATATCTGTTGTTATTGTTTATTGCTATTATAAATAACAATAGTTTCCAAAGTACTTTCACATACATAATCCCATGTGCTCACTGAAATAATTCTAGTAGGTAGATAGGGAGGGCAATTATTAGCTCTATTTTGCAGATGAATGAATAGATGAAAAAGCATTTATTAAGTGCTTATTACTAGCATTGTACTAAGATGGGGAATACAAACAGAAAAACTGAGACAGTTCCTACTGTCAAGGAGCTCACATTCTATTGGAGGAGACACCATATATAGGTGGTTTCAGTTGCGAGTCAGATGGAAAGGGCCCATGGTCTTTAGGGTACAACGAAGCAGATGGTAATGCATCTTCTTTAATGTCATTTCCACTGATTAAAAAACCACATCCATTTCTGATGCTGAACCATTTGACAGTGTCAAGGACTTTGGTGGCAAGAACGTTCTTCTATGGATCTTCAATAGATGTGGCTGTCAGTGAGGCAGCACCTTGTAGCAACTGTTTGTTGATGGCAGTTTGTCAGTAGTGTGGTGTGGTAGTTTAGCTTGCCTGAATGTGCTTCTGACTCTGGACTTTGGTACCATGACTCAGCTGCCTTCTCATCTTGAAACATCCCTCTTCCATCTCAGTTCCCTTCTCATATTTTAGGAGTCTGTATTTTGGGGCTAGGCTTGGCAATGCTTCATTCCCTTCCTGGGGTATGTTTCTGATTTTTCACCCTATTTTTCAGTTTCTTTTGATGTGTTTTCTTCTCTTATTAGAAAATAAGCTCCTACAGCACAGATGCTTTTTTTGGCTTCTATTTATATATTAAGCACTTAGCACAGTTTTGGCACATAATAAGTGTTACCTGTCTGCCTGCCTGATGTGTCTCCCATCTCTTTCAGAGTGTCCATTTGCTTAAGCTATACAGGTCTTGTCTGCCCTGCAGGTAGAGGGAAGTCTGATGTCAATAAATATAGCTAGCCCGTCTCCACAGGTGTTGCTTCATTGGATGATGTCTGTGCTGTAGGAGGTTCAGAAAAGTTAAGTGACTTTCCAAGGCTGCAGGTCACAAAGTTCTTGGGGGGAGAGAAGAGAAGAAGGACCTAGGACTCAGTTCTAGGATTTCTGACTTGCAGGTCAATATTCTTTCTATTTCATCACCTAGCTTACCAGAATGAAACAACTTATCAATCCACAAATATTTATTAAGCATTTAGGTGTGCCAAGAACCAGCAACTCTATTGCTAACTGCCACAAATGCTACAAATCCCAATAGGTCTGTAAGGACAGAGGCTATGGGTACTTCCATGTATGGCACCTTTAATTTTTTTAAATTATCAAATATATAGATAAGATAGATAGATAACAATCACTATCAAATGTGAATTTAGAAAAATGGCTCACCAATGACTTGCTAGTAAGGAGAAAAAATGTGTCACAGTTCAAAATTAGATTTTACAGTAAAACATGGGAATTGTTTTCCCACTGTTTCTTGTCCTGTCAGCATGTGACGTTTGTGAAATGTACACATTACTGCCAACATTTGATGGATGGCATATAGATAAATAAGGTATTTCATACTTAGTGTAGCCATATCATGTGGCTTCAGGAGGAAGATTATTCAGAAGTCTGCTGGTTACTCTGATTTGATTATTCATATATAGAGAAAAAGGAGGTAATCATATCTTCTTTCTTCATCGAGAGAGACACAATAAAGTAACATGAATAAATAAAATGAACTTTTTGTGTGTCTCCATTTCATTTTCATTTCATTTCCTTTTTTTCTGTCCTGTTAGTATCCTCATCGTCTCCTCTTTCTGAAAGGAGTATACAAAATAAATGTTATTGTGAGAATAAAAGCAGAATTTATGAATTCAAAAAAAGTTTTTAGAAATATCAAATCCTCACGTAATAATGTACTTTGGGGAAATAAAAGTAACTATTAGTAGTCAGATTTTGTTGTTAATACTAGCCCAAGA
The DNA here is from genome assembly GCF_900497805.2 of Vombatus ursinus. Classification (NCBI taxonomy): domain Eukaryota; kingdom Metazoa; phylum Chordata; class Mammalia; order Diprotodontia; family Vombatidae; genus Vombatus; species Vombatus ursinus. The sequence continues at coordinate 12,125,877 of NW_020951957.1, read as the reverse complement.
CTGATCACCTTCATCAGTGGTCCAGAAGGGCATGCACTTACGTATAGATTATTCTGGCCTACCCTTGGAGAACACTGTAAACAAGGGTAGAGAAGCCATATTCCCATATCTATGCACATGGAAAGCAAATGAATCTAGAGATAGAAATTCCAAAGAGTCTTAAGGAAGGGAAGTCTTGGGAGTCAAGGAGAGAGAGAGGGGAAGGGAAAAGCAGGGAGAAAGAGAGAGGTAAAGGAGGGGAAGAAAGGGGGGGAAGGAATGGGGGAGGAGAGAAAGAGGAGAGAACAGGGAGAGAGAATGTGTATGGTTTTAGAATATGGAGCAAGTATTATTCATTAGTGATGAGCAGAGTTTAACATCCTAAGACCATAAATTTATACCTGTAAGGGGCCTTAGAGCTCAGAAAGATTTTCTGTATCAGAAAGATACAGACTTTGCCCATGGTCTTGGAGAATGTGACAGAGGCCAGATTTAAATTTTCTGACTCCAAGCCCTGGATGGGAAGACAAGTTTCACTTTGAATTGCCTTTGAATGCACAGTTACAGAAAGTAATTAGCTTTAAAGACACAAATGAAATATGCTTAAAAAAACTGAAATATTTGAATAGAAGGGAACTCAAGAGTAAATTATTATTTCATTTATATGTATATACATGCTTTTTTTGTTTTCAAAGTACTTTAGAACAAAAATATTGGGAATAATACCTATTATTTTCACCAATAGGGAAAACAGGCATCAGAAGGGTGAAAACTAAGAAGAAAAGAAAGATAGCATATCTGGATTTAGAATTCAAACTCCCAATCCAAAACTTAGACCAATGTCAGATTTTGTGGATGGTTTAGGCGTGTTCTTTTTGTTACATCAAGTAGACAATCTAATTTCTCTTATGACATTTTATGCCAATCCATTTTCAGAGTTTTAGGCCCAAATGATTGACTTAAAGAATTCAGATTTTTTTCAGATATATTTTGTTTAGATACAAAATATAACCTAAGATCTATGAAAACTGAGGTGATATAGCAATATCAACTCTGGTGTCTCACTGTATAACTTGCAATGTTACCACACTGCAAATGAAAATATATGAACTTTCAGAAATATAGAAACCAGGAAGTACTTCAATAAAAACAGAATCCTAGAACAATTACGAAGTAGTAAATGGAATAAGAAATGCAAAGGTTTTAAATATCAACATAACTGAAATTTAAATGCTTAAGTCATTTTAGAACATGAGCTCAATTGATCACTATTCCTTTGGATAACAGGCACAAATTCTATAAATCCTGAGGCAGCAAGTCCTAGACATACCAGAAATGAGTCAGAACTATAACAAAACTATCCCAATTATATATCAAGATGTATGACAGCATCATTTTAGAAAAAGGAAAATTTATTACAATTTGAAGAGTTCACTATAGAAAATGGACGTTTAGGAAATATGAAAATTGATTAGAAGTTATGATCAGTTGTAAAGTCCACAAATTCTTGAAGGTAGAAATATTAAGCTTCTAGCATTTTTTCATGATTAGAGTTGTAATAAACACTTTGGATTTTTAGAGGGGAAAAAGGCAAGTAAACAAATAGACAGTTTCATGAAAGGAATGAACTCTTCTGAGATGGCTTTATTCTCCACTGAAGTTCATTAGGGGACTATATTTTTGTAGTCTATTTCCTTTACTTACTGTGAAGATGTCACTGTTTGGCTTTCCTATCCCCCCAAACAGGAAACTGCTTATGCACAATGACACAAACCTAAGCATACGCTTCAGGCTTTCGCATTCCAATATACAGCTACTCTGACAGCTTTCCCAACTCTAAAGGGATGTGAATGAACGATGGCATATTTTTAAATATTTTCCAGATCCATCATGGAGGCTGCTTTTCTTCTCTGTACTGTAATCACACTGAGCTGCAATTAAAACAAACAATCAGTAAGCTGTTCTTTTTTCCCATGGAAAGTTTTAGTTTAGCAGAATAACAGAAAAGAAAATGGACCAAAAACTTAGAATCAATATCTATTAAGGTCTTTTGTTGGAAGTCTTATATTCCATGGCTTTAGAATGTGAAATGTTTTATAAATTAGAGAAACACTTCTCAAAAGTAAGACATCATTCAGTAGTGAAGGGTGATACACCAAGAACCTCAAAAACATAGATTATAACAAATAACTTAAACTAACTAGACTACAAACTAAATATGAGTAAAGAATGTGGGGCTATTATTGAAAGGGCTAATATGATCCTTTGCTATGTCAATAAGACTCCAGGATGTTAAACAATCCTTTAAACCTTACAATCTATCAATTGTAAGTTCTTTATTCAGGATATTATGTCTAGATTTTTTTTAAAGAGGAATATAGAATATCTGGAATTGAGTGTTCAGGAAAAAAAATTCACATGTAGCTATGTCTGGGAAAAGGAATATAAAAATGAAAGGACCTAGATTATTTAATGCAGAAAAAGACTTAATTTAGTTGCTTCCAAGGAAGCATTATTATTATAAAGAAGATATAGATAAACTACTTTTTATCCTTACCAATAGCTCTGATAAGCTTATGCTGTTTAGTTTCAAGAAAACCTAGAGTAAGATATTCTCTATGAGAGAACGTAGGACTAGGACTTTGATAGAACAATATAAAGACTTCTACAAGGCAAATGTTGGAATTTTTAGCTCTGGACATTTGAAAAGAAATAACAGTACTGCCATGGGGCAGGAACTAAAATTAATATGACCACTTTATTCTGTAAGTTAGTAGAGAGGCAGAGTAGTATAGTGGAAAGGACACTTGATTTTGAATCAAGAGACCTGAATTTGAATTCAAATTCTAACATTGTGACTATGGGCAACTCACTTAATTCTTATGAAACATAGTTTTCTCATTTGTAATTCCTACACTACCATACTCTTAAGAAAGTTAATTTAAGGAAAAAATACATAAATATGAGTTATTACAATGATTTTTCTAGTATATCCTTTTCCCATAGAATTCAAGGTAACAATGCTAAATAGGTTATCTTTTTCAACACAGTCCTTAGACTCACAGAATCTCAGAACTGGAAACAGCCATCTGGTCCACACAATCTCAGAAAAAGTATGCACTAGACATAGCAGACAAGTGGTCATCCAATCTTTGCTGGAGGACCTCCAACAATGGGGAAGCTATTTAAGAAGTTAAGATAGTAATTAAGGTACCAACTTTTATTGTAAGCCACTCCATATTGAAAATAAATGAGTATTTAAATTGTAGGAAATTTTATAATGTGACAAGAATGACAAGGAACAAAGTTTTATCTACTTCTACTCCAAGGAAAAGCATCATACAAGAAATGGCCCAAGAAAAGGAATCCACAGAAAATACTGACAACTTCTTAGGTATGGATTTATATCTTCTTCAAAGAACCAGTATAAATTACAAAATATGTAACTTAGTTTTTGAAATTTATTTATTTACTTTTGACTGTTATAGTCCATCATACCCTGATAATTACTGAGCTTATGCCAACAAACTACCCAACACTGATCCTGTTAATTCATTAATAAGCATTTAAGATCTAAGTGCCAGGAATGATACAAAAAAAAGAAAAAAAATGTCTGACAGTAAAGAGTTTGCATTCTAGTGCCAGTGACAACGTAAAAAATTAATTATATAGAAGATATATACAGAATAGATAGAGGTAATCTGAGAAGAGAAGGTATTAACAACTGAGAGAAAAAGGAAAAGTCTTTTTTAAAAGGTGGAATTTGAGCTGATTCTCGAGGGGAGTCAGGGAAAGTAACAGACACAGGAAAAGGGGCCAAAAATTCCAGTCATGGAGAACACTGATACAAAGCAAAAAGATGGGATATGGAGTCGTAACATACACAAATAGGCCAGTGTGGCTGGATCATAGACTGTGTGATGGGGAGTAAAGGATAAGATGATAAAGGAAGAAACCAAGTTATAAAAATCTTTAAATGTTAAATAGGAGTCCATAGTTGATATTGGAGGTGATAGGAAGCCAATGGAATTCATTGAACAGAGGGGTGACTTGGACAGAAGTACATTTTAGAAAAATAATCTTGATAGCTAAGTGGAGTATAGATTGGAGTGAGGAGAAACTTGAAGCTAGGACACCTATTGTGATTATCCAGGGGAGAAGTGAAGAGGACCTGTAGTACGGTGGTTGCTGTCTGAGTGCAGACAAGAAGGCATACATGAGCCATATTGTGAAGGTAGAAACAATAAATTTTGGCAACAAACTGGATGTGTGTGGTGAGTAAGAGAAGATGAGTATGAAATCAAAATTGCAAACTTGGCCAACTAGGAAGATGGTGGTGTCTTCAACAACGATATGAAAGTTTGGAAGAGGGGAAGGTTTAGGGCATGGGTGGGGAAGCTGTGGCCTCAATGCCCTCCTGGTCCTTAAATGCAGTACTCTGAATCCAACCTTCACAGAACGAATACTTTTGGGGATTCCTTACCCCTTGTTTAGGGGAAAAGATAAGGAGTTCTGTTTTGGACATGCTAATTTTGAAATATTTACAGGACATCAAGTGATAGATGTACAAAAGGCAATTGTTGATGCATGACAGGCTTAGAAGAGACGCTACAGATGGATACAGAGACTGAGAATCATCTAAATAGAGATGACGATTTAACCCATGGAAGATGATGAGATTACTAAGTGAAAAAGTGTCAAGGGAAAAGAGAAGAGGGCGTAGGAGACAGCCAATGGCTTAGAGTTACTGGGCATAGAATGAATGAAGAACTATCTAAAGAGCGAAAGAAGGAGCAGTTGGACAGATAGGAGAAATAGAAGAGAGTAAAGTCATGAAAACCATGAGGGCTTAGAGTGTCCCAGATGAGAAAATGATCAACGGTATCAAATGCTGTAGAGAGATCAAGAAAGATGAAGACTGAGAAAAGGCCATTAGATTTAGCTATTAAGAGGTCACTGGTACCTTTGGAGAGAGCAATTTCAGTTGAATGATAAGTCTAGAAGTTAGACTGTGGAAGTTTTCGAGGAGAGTAAGAGGAGAGGAAGTGGAGACATTAAGTGTAGACAGCTGTGTCAAGTTGTTTAGCCATGATAGTTGTTTAGCCATGAAGGAGAGGAGAGATATTAGATGAGAGTTAGCAGAAATGATAGTATCAAGTAAGGGTTTTGAAATTAATTCCTAAAATCTTGGCTACTATCTATCACAGGGGAATGTCACTTAGATATCTACTTCAAAACAAATGTTCCCCTGTAGATGATATTACTTAATATGTAATGGTCTCTGAGGTTTCCTAATCATGTTTCTATCATCTCAGTGATTACTTTATTTAAGTGTATTTGTATATCTAGAACAAATGAAGTTGCACTTCTGAAGGCCATTTTTTTCTACTTTAAAAAGAACAAAAACAACAAAAAATTAACACACGTTGTTGAGATATTTTTAAAATTACTTAATCTTAAGTTTTTACATGTGATAGCCTCACACTTTAGGGTAGAAGACATTCCAATTTCATAGTCACTCAAATGTTAGCTTCTGTAGACAACTAATACTATCTATTATAAAATATGTGTTTGGACCAAATAATCTCAGAGGTTCCAAAATTCTTTATTTCTCCAAGTCAGTCTGCTAGTTTTGAATGTTAAATAAAGGTGCCTAATTTTAATTAGTTTAAGTAAACAAAAAAAAACACTTCTACTCTAGGAATTTTCAAAACGTTTTTCTTATTCTTGTCCCACTTAGACTATTTTATTTATCTAACGGTAATGAACTTATTCTCTACCTGCTGAGAGGCTGAAGCTGCTCTTTGTTCTGCCTGACTCAGGCGTCTTTGAAGTCTGTTGGTTTTTTCTTGATGTTCCATAATTATCTTTTCATTCTGTTTTAGGGAAATAATGTCATAGAAACATATACTTTTGTTAACACATTCCAACCTAAAATGGAGAAGCCTTAAAGCAGTCTGAGTTTCAGTGATGCTGAATCTGGACACTACTATTTGCAAAAAAGCAAAAAGACAACACAATGTAGTTTTCATATATTAGGATCAGTTTTAAAGTAATATTTTACATTCTAAGTGCATAATTCTTTTTTCTATACATAGCAACCTTCCAAGAAAGCAAGTTATTAATATTAAAAGCAAATTGGTAATAAGTGTAATTTGAAAGGTTGACAACTAAGACAATTACTTCTAATTCTTATTTTGCATGCTTTTAAATCCTTGTCAGAAAAAAAGGGACTTCACCATAATTTATGTGCAACAGATAGAAGATATTTATTCTAGAAATCCTGACCAAAATATTCAGCATTTCCTTACATGAATACTGATCAAACTAGGAATGAGAACAAGCCTCATGCCTTACAAGGCATGGGGCAGCACGGGGAGGTTTTGGTGTGTTCCTTCAACACTCTTTACTAGGCAAAATGATTATATTTTAAGGCCAATAAAGTCATTTGGCAAAATAGTTTCAAATGACTCATGGAATACTATATTGTTAACCCGTTCAAAGAATCTATTGAGTTTTTTACATTAACCCTTATATCTAGGAGTGATACACCTGACAGTTGTAAGTGCTTGCCACCTGAAGCAGCATTAATACAATGGACTATGGAGACAAATCATTCTAATAGTTCTTGGATCTGCTGGATTTTAGGTTTGGCCTAATGAATCTATGCAAAACTACATTAATCCTGTACAGCATTTTTTGCCTTACATTCACATACTTTTTTAAAAATTTTGTTAAATGTTGTTTTCCTAAATGAAGCACCTGGATCTTATTTGGGTTGAGTAGAATAACTAGATTTTATTCTTTAATTTTAGTTCCCAAAGAGAAGAGAATAAGGAAGGGATTAGACCCTATGCCTAAGGAATTTGGAGCTTGAATCAGCTCACTTCTATCAATCAAAAGAAATCAAGAAATTTGATGAAACAATAACATAATTTATATCATTAGTAAGAGTGAATGTCATGTCTAATATATCAAATATTGATATGACAATCCTGTATACTTAAATAGAATCCATCCCTAAGCAACTTAAGCATTCAAGTTCTAAAAAGAACAGGTGTCCTAAATACACATTCATTAAATTTCCATTACTACTTTCTGTAAGTTTTTCTGATTTACTTTGCTCCACAGTAAGAACATCAAAAGAAGCACTAAAATACCCTAAAACATTTTACTTAGCTTCAAACATCATTCAGAAATTGCCTATTTAATTTTTGTACCATTCAGAAGGACTCTCAGATAAGCAATAAATCCCATCCCAACTTTACATATTAAAAAAACAAAGTACACTTTATTTAAACTTTTAATCACAAATTCTGTACTTTCAATGTGGTTATGGAATAAAACAAAATTTGGAAAAGTCATTAAAAAATAATCTTAGGCATACATAGGGAGGGTTAAATGTTCCTTACAATGTTCTCTGAATCATGATAAATTGGAATGCTTAATTTTATCATTTGTATTTCAAGAATGAATTTAAATTTTATAGCATATACATTCTAGCAAATGCAAATAAGATGGTGGACTTTTCCAATTCTGGTTTATTCCTATAATAAGCATTTATATCTTTATGGGCATTTGCAAGCACATAATTCATTTGAACTTGGCTCAAGTAAAACTCTATAGCATGAATATTGAGCTATAAAAGAAGTATCTCCCAGAAGAGTCATTATCTTACCTCAACTACCTTTTCATTTGCAGTTTCCAGCTGAGAAAGTAATTCTTGGGTATGAAGTTTCTGTCGATTCAGCTCACTTCTATCAATCAAAAGAAATAAAGAAATTTGATTAATATAATCATTCAATACATAAAGAAACTGAGCATTATACTAAGTCACTGGTAGGTAAAAACTGATTGCTCATCACAAGAAGTTCTTTGTGACACTAAATTAAAAAGATGCTCTCATTTTATAATGGTATACACACACACACATACATACACACATACACATGGTATGTTTGTGTTAAAAGCCAGAATTGTTTTGTCAATATTTTTCTCATAGGAGATTATCAATATTCCTTTTCATCATTACGTTTCAATTGTATGTGCTTTTTAAATGCTTCATTAGACTACATGTTTGTTAGGGAAAGAAATCATATCCTTTATTTATTTTGAAGGTTAGATTAGAATTTGATTATATTATCCTTTAGCAGTTGTGTGGCCCTTTGACTGAATCCAAACTTCACAGAACAAACCCCCTTAATAAAAGGATTTGTTCTATGAAGTTTGGATTCTGTCAAAGGGCCACACGTGAGGATCTAAAGGGCCATATGTGGCCTCAAGACCGCAGGTTCCCCACTCCTATGTTAGCCCAAAGCAGACATTCAGAGCATACACAATCTCTATCTGTAGATCTATATGTATGTCTCTATCTATCTACCTATACACACACACATCTACATATATATATATACACATACATATTAATGGAATTGTTAGAATAACCTTTAAACATCAAAAATGGCAAAAACTAAAGTTTGTAAGTTTTTACTATTAAAATAGGCACCATATCAAAATTGTTTCTATAAAAGGTATCTTCAGACCAATATATTACATAATTTTAACTATAGCAGCAAGTTACTTACTGCCTGGCAGAGACATATATGTAACTTTTAATGTCTATTTATACTAGCTTAAAAAAAGCTAAAATTATTTGACTTATCTTGAATTGAAGTAAAGGCTTATTTTACAAACTACTTAGAAAAATTTATATCTAAAGTGTTCAGCCAGTAAGGAAAAGTATTTTGACTGATCATCACACTGACTAATACTTACTTGAAAAATGACCTGTGAGTTTTTGGTGACAGAATAAAGACAAGAATAGACTATGGTACTTATAACCTTGGCTGTTACTCTTTTGTAGTTTGACATAGCAAGATGAATGAACACAGTTTGGAAAAGTTCACGGAATTTAGAGGTTGAAAAAACAATAAGAGATCATCTAGTCTTGTATCTTCAATTCTAAAGATAAGAAAACTGATGCCTAGAGAAGTTAAGTGACTTACCCGATGTCACAAAGGTAGTAATTATCTAAGCCAACTGTGAACCCACGTTTGATGAATTGAGATTGAGTGCTTTTTTAGTATTCATTTGACGCAACCTGCAACCACTCTATCAACATAATGAAGGATACAGATTTTATGAGAAGCAACTGGAGGAAAGACTATTTACCCAGATAACTTTTTAATTATGGCATTAAAGATGAAATGAAATTAGGTCCAAGAGATGACCTTGCATCATTCTTTGGTCAACAGAAATCATCTTTGGGGGCAGCTAGGTGGCGCAGTGGATAGAGTACTGGCCCTGGATTCAGGAGGACCTGAGTTCAAATTTGACCTCAGACACTTGACACCTTACTAGCTGTGTGACCCTGGGCAAGTCACTTAACCCCACTGCCTAGCCAAAAAACAAACAAACAAACAAACAAAATTAAAAAAAAAAAAGAAATCATCTTTGCTGGGAAACCAGAAAATTTACTCTAATGTTGGCAATGCTATGAAGCTGTTGGAATGTAAAAATGAGATGACAGTATTTCTTACTTCAATGGATCTCTGAATTAGTTGGTATCAAAACCCTACTGATATAGATGACAACCCAATACTTTTCCATTTTGTATAATTCTTATTTATACCCTTCCTTAAATTCTCCACAGAAAATTTGTTCATTATGCTTAAAATCTTCCTTTATGGTCTTTTATTGTTTTGTGGATATCACTGCAACACTAGGACAGCTTATCTGTTAACTCTCATTACAATATGACTGGCCTACCACCTTTACCATCACATGTGTCCTTGTTAATATCTTTTTCTCTTTTAAAAAAAAATATAATTTTTAAAAAATTAAGAAAAATGTATTTTATTTCCCTCTCACCTCCTCCATACCTATTGAAAAAAAAAAAGAAAACCAAAACCCTTATAACAAATATGTATTGGTAAGCAAAACAAATATCTTTGGTGGTTATATTCAGAAATATATTCCTCATTCTGTGCTTTAAGTCCAGAATTTCTCTGTCAGAAAGTGGCTGGTGGGGCAGCTAGGTGGCACAGTGGATAGAGCATGGTCCCTGGAGTCAAGAGGACCTGAGTTCAAATATGACCTCAGACACTTACTGGCTGTGTGACCCTGAACAGGTCACTTAACCCCAACTACCTCAAAAAAAAAAGGTGACTAGAATAAATCATCTTTGGTCATCTGGGATTGTGATTGGTCATTGTGCTGATCAGAATTTTTAAGTCTTTCAAAGTTGATTTTTTTAAAGTGCTATTTTTATTGTATAAATAAAATTGTTCTGGTTTAGTTCACTTTACTCTCCTTTATAAAAGCCTTCCCAGGTTTCTCTGAAACTGTAACCTTCATGATTTCCTATGGCACTATAACATTCTATTATATTTACATATGATAATTTGTTTAGCCATGCCCCAAATGATAAGTACCCCTTCAGTTTCTAGTTCTTTGACACTACAAGAGGAATTATAATTATAAGGATTTATAAATATTTTTGTACATATGAGTCCCTTTCCTCTTTCTATGATATCTTGGGGTATGGGCCTACTAAGGGTATTGCTGGTGTAAAGGTATGTGACTTTTTAGGCACAGTTCTACATTGCTTTCCAGAGTGGCTGAATCAATTCAAAGCTAAACCAACTGTATTAGTATTCCTATCTTCTCAAAGCTCCTCCAAGAATTATCATTTTTATTTTTTGTTATTTTTGCCAATATGATAGGTGTGAGGTGGAACCTGAGTTGCTTTAAATTGCATTTCTCTAATTATTAGTGATTTGGTGCATTTTCATTTGGTTGTTAATAGCTTGGGTTTCTTCCTTTGGAAATTGCCTTTTCATATGTTTTGACCATTTATCAACGGGCAAATGGCTCTTATTTTCATAGATCTGAATCAGTTTCTTATATATCTCAGAAATGAGACCATTATCAGAAATTTGCTGCAAAGATTGTTTTTGAGGTTAAGTGATATCACCCTTTACATCTAAGTTATATGACAACAACAACAATATCACCTATGTGGTGCTTTAAAGTTTACAAAGCCCTTAAGGATATTATCTCATTAGATATTCACAAAACCTCTAGGAGGTAGATGCTATTATTATTATTTCCATTTTACAGATGAGGGAACTATGGCAGGTATAAGTTAAATGACTTGCCCCAGGGTTACACTAAGGCAGGATTTGAACTCGGGTCTTACTCTGAGTACAACACTCTTTTCATTGTACCACCTATTTGCTTAGTTAGATGCATCAATTTTGAGCTTATTTTACTTTATGGGGGTGTCAAATGTGTTAAACTGCTTTCTAGTTTTCCCAGCAGATTCTTTCTGAGTAGTGCATTTTTATCTCAGTAGTGGGGGTCTTTGAATTTATCAACACTAGGTTACTGTATTCATTTGCTTCTGTATATTGTTTATCTAATCTGTTCTAACGATTGACATCTCTATTTTTTAATCACTACTAAGTCATTTTGATGATTATTTACTTTGTATTATAGTTAGAGATTTGGTACTGCTAACTCTCTTCTTTTTCACTTTTTTTCTTTATTTCCCCTAAGGTTTTTGACCTTTTGTTTCTCTAGATTAATTTCATTTTTTTTCTAACTTCACAAGAGAATATGTTAGTTTGATTGACATGGTACTGAAAAAGTGAATTGATTGAGGCAATAAGGTTATTTTTATTATACTGGCATGGCTTACCCTTGAGCATTTATCTAACATTTGTCTAATTACCTGGGTCTATATTATTATAAAGAATGTTTGGGGGAGAAAATTTAAACTAAAAATAAATTAATTAATTAATTAATTAAAAAAAAGAAATGATTGCGGGAGGGGGCTTAGAAAAAAAAACTGGGAAGACTTAAATGAACTGATGCAAAGTTAAGTGAGCAAAACCAGGAGATCATTGTATGTGTTAATGATTGCCTATGAAAGACTTAAATCCTCTGATCAACAAAATGATTCAATACAGTTCAGAAGGACTAATGATGAAAACTATCTATTCCCACAGAGAGAACTGATTAAATCTTATTGAAAATTAAAGTATAATTTCTCACTTTAATTACCTGTCTTACTTTTGTGTGTGTGACATTGTTAATATGGAAATGTATTTTGCATGACTTCACATGTTTAATGGATTTTGCTTGCCTTCTAATTTTGCTTGAGTGGGGCTGGAGGGAGGGAGACATTTAGGAACTCAAAATGTTAAAAAAAATTAAAAATAAACAATTAATATTTTAAAGTAAAAAAAAAAAGAATATTTAGTAGTTGCACTAACATAGATTTTATGTGTACGTATCAGTAGATTGACTCCTAAGTATTTGTTGTTTTGCCCATTCAATTGTGAGCTCCCTAAGGGCAGGGAATGTTTTTTGTCTCTTTTGGTATGCCCAGTGGTTGGCACAGTGCCTGGCACATAGTAGGCACTTAATAAGTGTTAACTTATTGAAATGATTACATATTCTATAGTTATTATTTTTTTCTATAGTTATTTTGAATGGAATTTCTCTTGCTATTTCTTCCTGTTGGATTTTGTTTATCTTACAAAGAAATGCTGATAATTTGTGTGGATTTATTTTATATCCTACAAGGTTGCTTAAAATAAGAGTTTCAATAAAATTTTAGTTGACTGTGTAGGATGTACTAAGTAAAACATATATTCAAAAAGCATTTTTTCCCCTTTTTGCCTATACTTCCCCTCTCCCCTAATTTTTTTCTTATTGCTATAGTTAACATTTCTAGTACTATATCAAGCAGTAGTGGTAATAATGGATATCATATCCTTGCTTTACCCTAGATCTTACTGGAAAGGTGTTTAGTTCATCCCTATATCATATAATGCTGGCTCTTAGTACACACATACACACACACACACACACACACACATACATTACATATTAAGAAAAGGTTGATTTATTTCTCCATTTTTAGGGTTTTTGATGGAAATGTCTGATTTATTTTGCCCCAAAGTACTTTTTCTCCATTTATTAATATAATCACAGGATTTCTGTTGTTAATATAGTCTTTTATTTGGACAGTTTTCCTAATATTGAACCAATCTTGCTTTTCCAGTAAAAATCCAATTTGGTCATAATGTATGATCTTTGTGATATATTGGTATACAGCCTCTTTGATAATATTTTATTTCTGCATCATTATTCATTACAGATATTGGTCTAAAGTTTTCTTTCTCTATTTTGACTCTTGCTGTTTAGGTAACAAGAACATATCTATATCACAGGAGGAATTTGTGGCAGGATCCCTTTTTTCCTAACAGTTTATGTAATATTGGATTTGATTGCTTTTTGAATGTTTGATAGAATTCATATGAACATACATCTGATCACAGGCTTTTTCCCATGGGAGTTCATTTATGGCTTGTTCAATTCCTTTTTCTGAGACTGAGTTATTTAAATACCCCATTTTTTGTTCTGCCAACCTGAGCATTTTATATTTTTGAACACATTCAATTAATTTTTCAGTTTTATTGGCATATAGCTAGGTAAAATAGTTCTGAATAATTTATTTCATTTCTTCATTTGTTATGAATTATCATTAAAATTTTTTGATATTAGTAATTTGATTTTCTTTGTCAAATTACAAAATGGTTTATATATTTTAGTGGTTTAAAAATAGGTCCTTATTTTATTTATTAATTCAATGTTTGTTTTTTGCTTTCAATTTTTTATTTTTTTTGAATTTCTATTTTAATGTTCAATTATTTTAAAAATTATTGGTGTTCTAATTTTTTTTTAATGTGCATGTCCATTTCTTTGGTCTATTCTTTCTTTCTTTCTCTCTTTTTTTTTTGATGAAAGTACTTAAATATATAAAATTTCCTACAAAGGCTGCTTTGGCTGCATTTTACAAATTTTGGTCTGTTGGCTCCTTGTCATTATTTCAATGGCATATTTTTTGTTTATTTCTATGATTTGTTTTCTGGCCAACCAGTTCTTTAGGATTAAATTATTTCCTCTCAAATTAATTTTAGCCCTTTCTTTAGTGCTCCTTTATTGAATATAATTTTATTGAACTGTGGTCTGTAAAAAAAAAAAAAAAGGATGTTTAATGTTTGTTTGCTGCATTTGTTTGTTTGTAAAGTTTTTATCCCCTAACACATGGTCAATTTTATAAAGGGGTTATTCACAGTTAAGAAATATACTCCTCGCTATTTCCAATCAATAATTGCTAGAGTTATATCTAATTTTTCTAAAATTTTGTTTAGGTCTTTAACTTCTAATTTATTTTTTGTCAGATTTGCTTAGGTTTTTTGCTTTCAATTTTTTATTTTTTTTTTGAATTTCTATTTTAAAGTTCAATTATTTTTAAAATTATTGGTGTTCTACTTTTTTTTTTTTAATGTGCATGTCCACTTCTTTGGCCTATTCTTTCTCTCTTAGGTTAAAATGGGAATACCAGCAGCACTTACTATTAGAGTTTTACTGTCTATTTCTCCTTGTATGTTATTTAACTTTTCCTTTAAATATGTAGATGCTGTCATTCCATACATATATGTTAAATATTGGTATTAATTCAATACCTATGTTATGTTTTGGAATGTAGTTTTCCTATTTATTTATTTTAATTAAGTTGTTTTTGCTGCTTTCTTGTCTAAGGTCATGGTTGAAAAATCCTGCTTTTATTGAGATCAGCCAAAGAATAATAAGATTTTGCTTCTGTGTCTTACTTTAATTCTCTATAAATCTCTCTATTTCATCTCATAGGGGCAGTTAGATGGCTCAGTGGATAGTGTGCTGGGCCTGGAGTCAGGAACACCTGAGTGTAAATCTAGCCTCAGACACTTACTACCTATGTGACCTTAAGCAAGTCACTTAACCTCTATTTGCCTTTGAGGCAGCTAGGTGGCTCAGTGGATAGAGCACTGGGCCTGGAGACAGGAAAGACCTGATTTAAAAACTGGCCTCAGATACTTACTATCTGTGTGACCCTAGGCAAGTCACCTAACCTATTTGCCTTCATCCACTGGAGAAGGAAATGCCAACTACTCCAATATTCTTGCCAAGAAAACCTCATGGACAGTACATTCCACAGGGTCACAAAGAATCAAACGTGACTAAATGACTGAACAACATGTTTCTTGTAAACTAAATATTATTGGGTTCTGCATTCTAATTCACTCTTCCATCTCATGGGTGAGTTTATCCTATTCACAATAACTGTGATTGTCAATTGCATATTTCTTTCCATCCTATTTTCCAATATTTGTTCATCTTTGCTCTTGTCCCTTTGACAAAGAAGAGAGTGATCAAAGATGAGTGTGATCAGTATCAGTGCTCTATGCTTGATGTAATCTCCTTCCATTCCCCTACTCTTTTTCTCTTTCCCTCACCCAGAATGCAATCACATGTTCTAATTAATTCTTCCTTCTTTCGCCTTTCTTCTTGATCCACACTTTGAGGTCAGAGTTTGTTTTGCTTATGATTAATCACTCCCTTATCATTTTTCCTCTAATTACATCATTCTCCTGTCTTCATTTCCTTTTGTTTCCCTGTTAACTTACGATATTTCAATACCCAACTTCATGTGTGCGTGCGTGCAGGCACCCAACCCTCCCAGCAATTCAGATGAAAGTGAGGTTCAAATGATGTCTGCTCCCCCCAATTCCTTATTCATTCTTTATTGAATCTACATTATGATTATTTGAGATAAGTTTCCCCACCTTTCTTCTTCTTTTCTTCCCTAGTGTATTGAAAATGTCTTTTATAATACTTCCTGTGTTCAAGTTTCCATTGTCAATATGCACTATCACTACCCTTATAATTATCATGTGTCTTTCTGTTGTCTTCAGGTTTACATGCAATTTTGATTCTTCTGAGATTGTGATGTTTCATGATTTTAAGTATATAGGGTCACTGGGAAAATAACGGTGTTAAAAATTTTGACTTTCTTGATAAGGAGCCACTTGGGCTCATTAAAAATACTATATCCCAGATGTGCTGCAGCTCCCTTCTGTCCTCAAACCCTAGCTTCTGCTGCCCAGTGTTGTCTTCAGTGCCTGTCCAATACATACATACATACATATATACAGATAGATATAGATATAGATATAGATAGATAAAGAGACAGGTAGATGGATTAATTCAATGTGCTACCTGCTCAACTCCTTTATGTGTTTGTTGATTGAATTTATTAGGTAATACATACACACACACATGTATTTTAAAGTAATCATGAGTAAATGATGAAATCCTGCAATGTTCTGGGGCACAAAACAATCAGAAAAACTTATATCCTTAAGAAACTGGAGCATAGACCATTCTTAAGATGTAAGTTTTTCTGATTGTTTCATGCCCCAGAACATTGCACAGTTTCATCATTTAGTCATGATTACTTAAAAATGTGTGTGTGTGTGTGTGTGTGTGTGTGTATTATCTAATAATGATATTTTGGTAGTCTTTTAAAAATACTGTTTGCAATATTTTCTCTTCTTTTGGAATCTTTCTCTCTTTGAAATATGTTGAAAATTAATTATAAAGAACTTTTAAAATTGTGTCACCTCCAGAATGAATTTTCTGTACTTGGTGAGGTACAGCCACTCCTTCTAACTTCATTTTACTGAGTGCCATTTTCACCTCCTCAATAGCATATTAGGGGCTGAGTTGTTAAGAATCTAAATGTAGTTCGAAGTTTCACTGTTATCAATGATAAGAGAACATCTAGAAACATGGAAGAGCTATTCCTTTTCACAACTATTTGCTATCCTCCTTTCAATTACATCTATAACAGTCCCCTGGATAATTTTGTTTAGTTGAGTTTCATGTGAAAGTTTTTTCAAGATTATTTTTCCCTCCAATGCTTTTTGCTATTTTGGGAAAGAATATAAAAACATAACTCATATTCTTCCATCATCTTCCTCTCTACAATTTTACAAATGAGCTTCTGTTCTAAACAATTGTTGCCCTGTGCTGCTATATCACTCTGCTTGGCAAGGAGATCAAGTATTTGCTGTTAATCATTTCCTGTTTTTAGAGTCAGCTTATTTTATAGGTCAGGTTAGAGAATTTATTTCTCATCTGTATCTTTTCTTCCAATTTGGTTTTAATTTTGACCTTTGCTCTAATCAGTGAATAATCTAAACACAAACATCTAGCTGATTTTGTAAGTAACCAGACTTCCTTGTTTGCCATATAGTCATTTATTTCTTGCAATGTTATTATTCAGTGGTTGCTATATCCAGTGCTACTTGACTCTCTTCTTGAAGAATATTTTGATGAAACCAGGGCTTTTGATGACTACTAAGGAAAACAAAAGGGAACTTTTTTTTTTAAAGCTATGTTAGGAAGAAAAAGAAAAGGGCAAAACCATAGCTAAGGATACATCAGACAATGATAAACAATCAAAGACTGAAGGTTCTTATTTTATCTACCAAAGAATGACCTTTGGACTAAGAAAAACCCCCAAAAGGATGTATTATGATATATTCAATTCATTTAAGTGTTGACTATTTGTATTACTGGACACTGCTTTAAGGACTGGGAATGCAAAAGAAAAAAATAAAATAGTTCCTAACCAGAAGAAGCTTATATAGTACTGGTGTGAGATTTCTGAGAAAAAAGATTTTAAGTTAACCCATTTTTAGGGGGAAGTTAGAGATGAATGGGGATTATTGTGAAAACAAACAAATAATAAAAGGCATAAATTCCTCAGGTTAGGAATCATAGTCCTAGTTGGTCATAAAATAAATATCATTTAAAAATTTGCAGTCCACTTTACAAGGGGATCATACAGGACCAAGGATTACCTTGACTACCATCTCTGTGTGATTTTTAAAAAACATTCTGTTTTATTGCCATCTACAGGCAAAATAGTTATTTATATAATTGAAGCAATGTATATTATTATTTTTGTTTTGCTACTTTATCATTGTATCACTTCACAAAGTTTTCAATATATTTATGAATTGTTCATATTTCCCATACCTTATAATCATATTCCATTATATATTTACATGCCAATTACAATTGCCATGTTATGAATATTATTGTAGAACTGAGACTTTTTGTATTGTTAATAAGCTTCTTCAAGGTCAGGGTATAAACCTAGGAATAGCTTTGCAAGGTTAAAGGATATTAACATTTCTATAACTTTTTTTGCACAATTCCAAACTACTTTCCACAGCTCCATCATGAGAGAAATGAATATTATACTATTATATTAATAACTATTAATTTTGATCAACCCTTTTCTTTTTATTTCTGTTAAAACCCAAGTCCTGAAAAGGTCAGCTAGTCTCTGAAGGGCATGGCTGAGTGATGAGATTTGCTCCTAGTCCTCAAGGCACATGCTCCTTAGCTAGGTGGGGCTCCACCCAACTGGGAGACCTAATTTATGAGTATAAACAGAATCCAGTCTGGGCAGGTCTTTGCCTGGAGGAGGAACCCCCCCATTCTTGGTCACTTCCATTAGAGATTAGGGCAGCTCAGCTCATGAAGGAGAAAACTAACTAGAGAGGTCTGGATAGACATGGCCTGCCCTTGGTCCAGATGCCTTAAGGTTGCTGAGGCTCAAGATCAAGCCAAGTTCTCAGCAGGAGGAGCTAAAAACTTTTAGCCCACCTGCTCATTAAATGTCTAACAATCAGGGTTGAGTTTTACTTGTCAGGGGAGTTCCCTTTTAGAAGGGATTTAAGGCATTTCAGGGTCTCCTATGGAGCCTTTGGTTACCAGGAGAAACCAGGGACCATCAATTTATTGATTGTTGGCTAGCCTAATTAATAAATTGATTATTAATTACCTAAAACTGTCTCTCAGGGTTTTCATTCATTGCAATCATAAATGAATTAGCATGCCAATTTCTGTGCCCCTTCTGTGAGAATCTCCTTTCAATCACAACAATAAAACAATATTTGTTATATTAAAGACCCTCCTCATATAAGGTGGAACTTCTAAGAATCAATAGCTATTTTTCTTCCTCACAGATAAAGGTTAGGGCGAGTCTCTTTTCTTGCTTGAAAGGCTTGTTTACCTTTGTAAGGTTATGTCAAGAGATCAATTTGTATGTCAAAAACTGCTTAGCTGTTTTTTTTTTATGAATGGAATCTTTGATCAAAATTTAAAAAAATCTTTTCTTATTAAGTCATAGGCACAGTTTTACATTATAGGCATTTTGAGGCACAGACTAACTTCTATGGATTCTTAGCATACATTTTAACTTCTTTCATTTGTTATCATTATTAAATTGTCACATATAATTTGTGTGTGTGAGGGAGAAATTATTATTAAATAACCAATGTTAATATTGGGTAGATTCAGGATTTTTTCCCTTCCTCATTTGGAGATTAGGTCAAAGCTTAGTTTTTTGAGGGGCCGGGTGGATGATGAGATGAAATCTTGGAACTGTGACCCCACCCAACTAGAGAGTCTTACAAAAAATTTAATCTAAAGTGAAATCTGGCCCATTGTGTTTTAGTCAGCCAGGTATGAGCAGAGGTGGACTCCCTTTTGTCTAGATTGCCCTAGGCAGGATAATCTGGATAAGATATAAGTGTCTTTGTCCAAGACTTGAGTGATGAGAATCACAGCCCCAGACCCTCATTAGAATAAGCCCACCTCTCATTATAATATTCATTCTTCTCATTAATTGTTAACTAATCAGGATTGATTGCCACCCTCAGGAACACCCATTCTTCCAATGGCATATAAGCATTGAATGGGTTCCATGAGGGGTCTTTTGCATTCGAGAGGGCCACTGACCCCTTTTATTAATTATTTTCTAGCACTATTAATAAGATGATTAATTACCCAGAAACTATGTCTCTTGAACCTTTTATACATCTTTTTATACATTATACATTTTTATACATACATACATACATACATACATATCTATAACTCTCTAGACACACATGTATGTGTTTCAATTTATGAACTATTTCCTACAAACTGTTTACAAGATTCTTTAGAATGAAGCTTTGGAATTTGGTGCTTATATTCTGGAGTGAGTTAAACTTTGTTTCTCTCCAATGGCATCTTAGGGGATGTACTGAGGTATGTTTTGTCTCCTACATCTAATTCTTCCAGGACATTGTTAATAGAATTTAATGAAATATGATATTCATTATAGGATCAAAATGATTATAGATATAGAGCTAGAAGGAATCTAGTCAAACACTTCATTTTTCAGATGAGGAAACTGATCCTCAGAGAGGTTAAATGCTTTGCCCAAGTTCACACAGGTAGTAGTGGTAGAGACTGGATTTGAACCCAGGTCACCAGGCTCAAAATTCCTTTTTTCTTTTTGCGTTTTTTTGCACCAATAGTTTTTTTAAATTTTTTTTATTTTTAGGCAATTGGGGTTAAATGACTTGCCCAGGGTCACACAGCTAGTAAGAGTCAAGTGTTTGGTCTGAGGCCAGATTTGAACTCAGGTCTTCCTGACATCAGGGCCTGGGCTCTATCCACTGCGCCACCTAGCTGCCCCCACCAATAGTTTTTTTTGCACCAATATTCTTTCAGACACTTTGTTTCACATTTTCTGAAAGAAGAATAATTCTCAGATTGTATCACCAAACTATCTTCTAGCTCTGGTGTGGTTTACCAAGATGTCAAATTTTCTCTATTCCAATGTAAATTAGCACCTTCTTTGCAGCTTCCAGGCTTATCCAGTTGCCTCAGGTTTATCCAGTTGCCTCTAGTATAGGGAAGTTCAGTAATTTGTCCATGGTCACACAGTTAATAAATATGAGAGGTGAGAATTGAATCCAAGTTTTCCTGGTTCCTGTGCTATCTCTCTATCCACTATGCCACACTGTCCCTTCCAGTTGGGCTATTTTTAAATGGTTATATTATTTTCTTTTATCCTTAGGGACTTTTCCCCAAATGATCCTGTTTATTAATAACCTTTTGTTGGTTGCATCAAACCCTAGAACACTGTGAAAACTCTTAAAAGAGATCCACAGTCACTCAAAGGAATATTAGCTTAATTATCCACACAAGAAAAATCATGCTGATAAATAAGTTTATTGTTAGATTATGACATACAGATAAATGGACAACCTTTTGAGCTCATCTATCAGGGTCTGTCTTTCTGTTTGTCTATCTAACTATCTATATATTGGGCAGACACTGCAAAAGGACAATGAATTGGGCCCAAAATTGAAAAAGAGAAAAAGTAGTTTGGATTGCCTTTGGAAAGCTGTAGGATTCTTTTAATGACCACCAAGTTCTCCCTGAAGCAAAGGCTCATCTTTTTAACATAAATATTCTTCTGGTTTACATTATATGGTTTGTGAGCCACGGAACACCACAGTCTCTGAAGAACTGAAGTTGAATATGCAATACATTACAAACAAAGGGTTATGTAGGAGCAGTGTAAAGGTCAATTAAATATACGATGAAAAAGATCTCAAATAACCAGAGTGAAGAATAACCAAAAGACAGCTTTTGCCTGCTCTATTGGTGTTCTTACAATGTTACACACTCACATACACACAAGAAATGCTCTCAGTTGGATAAAATCTCTGGTGAACTTATAGAAAGGCATGAGCAGAAATCATAAAGGATGGGCAGGCATGGAAGAGCTGTAATCTATATTATTAGAGGGACAGACACTCTAAAGAGATTGCAGATCCACTGGAATATTGCAGTAATTGTTCTGTCACCTTTATATTTCAATGCTCCATACAGGACTAATTACAAATTTTCAATGAATTTTCCAAGAATTTTTTTATGTTCCTCTTTCTGTGTTCCATCTTTCAATATTATATTCATTTTTATAGAAGTCAGGTCTTTTTTTTTTTCAGTTTGTCAAATTTTGTAAAAACTCAAAAGTTCTTACAAATGGTTCATTCTTCCTGGCGATTTAATTATTGTGCTGTATTATTATTTTCTTCTGGAGATTTCTCCTAACTTGCTTTTGTTCCACAATATTTATTCATGGTAGTGTGGGCTCTTTTGTGATTAGTGATTTTTTAAGTCTCTGTATTATTTTTTCTGTAAGTTTTTCCTATGAGGTTCTTTCCCTTTACCAAATCTTCAAAATGAAATTGTTCAGTATCAGGCTATATGTTGCCCTGTTTGGAGGATTCTGTCCATTTGTTTTATAGTATTTATTTGTTTATCTTTTGCAGTAGATATTGGAACAGAACAAATTCTATATTTATGATGTCTGCTTGACAATATTCATCATGAACACTGTAAGGCAAGATGACAAAGAATCCCAAGAAAGGATATTTTTTGTTGCTGGTGAGCATACAATGAAGCCAACTTCACCAATTTATTTATTAATATTGCCAAGGAGAACCTTACAGGCCATCCATTCACTTTTTTATACGATTCAGTTCTTGGACAAAGGACTTCACATTTAGAGTGTCAACAATTAAAGTGTTTTTAAAAAAAATTCTCAAACTGCAATTCTTAACATTTTCTTCACCATTTTCTGTCATTAAACCACCATCACTATTAAACTTAAAGGAAGCATAGGACGAAGGGTAATTTTATATTTTTATTTGTTTTGTGGATTGGTATAGCTGAAAAACATATTACCTAATGGCTACTTGGCTAGTGATGATACTCACCTAGGCAAGATCTTAGAATGGTTTGTAAATAAAGACCACAATTAAAGCTTTTCTAGACAAAGACTTCAAGAATTTACACTTACCTTTATGCCATTATAAGGAATACGATTAGTACTTTTGTGTAGGGAACTGGCAATACCAATAATACCTACTAATTTTTGCCAGTCAGTTTCTATTAAGTCAAAAATCTACATTTAGATACACAAATATGATATAGTAATATTTAGAACTATGTTGCACTAGGCTGTGGAAACTTAAGAATAGTATGTTGAATATACCATTCTAAGACATGCATTAGAATCTATATTCTAAGACTTGGATGGGTGATGTTATTACATTTTACCCATTTTTCTAGCTTCTTAGGCAGCTACCTGGTATTTTCCTTTTCAAATTTTGATAAGATTCCTTCTACCAATCTCTCACACACAAACTAAACCAAAATAAGGCAATTTTAAAATCTTCAAGCTGCTAATCTATATGAATTCATAGCTCTCAGCACTTCTACCAACTATTGCCTGTGCTCTTACACATGTACTGCTGAACAAAGGTGGAGAAAACCATGCAACTATTCTGATTGGGTCCACCACAAATTAATGTTTTACAACCTCAAATGGGCCCTCATTACTGCCAGGAAATCCTTCCATGCCTCCTTTGCCAATTCACTAACCCATTCTCTACAGAAGCTCTTCCAAATCTCTTCATCCTGCCTCAAACCTCCCATGGCTCTCCCTCCTCCTGCTCCCTTGGGATGAGAACCTTGCTTCATATTTTATAGAAAAAATTAAGCTCATTTGCTGCGAACTCTCTCTTCTCCCTTCTTCCTCATGTCATATCCTTCAGATGCCTTCTGCCACTATCTTTTCTTTCATTCATGTCTCACTAGGAAAAGGTAGCCCTACTCCTTACAAGTCAAACTAAGTGATTCCATTCCATGAAGTCTATTTCAACACATTGCATCCTTTGGCATCACCACTGTCTCACTTATCTTCAATCTTTCTCTGTTTACTGGCTCCTTACCTATTGCCTACTAACATGTTCATGTTTCTCCTC
Organism: Vombatus ursinus; assembly: GCF_900497805.2. Lineage (NCBI taxonomy): Eukaryota > Metazoa > Chordata > Mammalia > Diprotodontia > Vombatidae > Vombatus > Vombatus ursinus. Next base: position 12,102,313 of record NW_020951957.1, on the reverse strand, counting down.
CATTTTCAAAAAACCCTCACTTGATTATCTATCCCTGCTATTATTCTTTATCTCTTGCTCCTAGTCACTAAACTCCTTGAGAAGATTCATCTGCAATAGGTGCACTTTCTCTTCTCTCACTCTCTTCTTAACCCACTACAGTCTGCCTTCCAATTTTATTTTTCTACTGAAACTACTCTTTCCAAAGCTACCAATGATCTCTTAATTACCAAATCCAATGATCTTTTCTCAATCTTCATTCTTCTTGACCTTTCTTCAGCCTTTGACAGTGTTAATCACCCACTTCTTGATACTCTCTTCTCTCTAGTTTTTTGGGATACTACTGTCTACTGGTTCTCCTCCTCTCTACCAGACCACTCCTTATCATCCCCTTTGCTGGATCCTCATCTAGGTTATACCTTCTAAAGGCAGGTAACCCATGGGGCTCAATCCTACAATCTCTTCTCTTCTTCCTCTCTACTATCTCTTTTGATGATCCTATCAGCTCCCAAAGATTTAATTATCATTTCAATGTTGATGATTCTGAAATCTACCTGTCCTTCCCTAACCTCTCTTGTTAACCTCCAATCTAACACCTTCTATTGCCTTTCAGATATCTCAAATGGATGTCCAACAGACATTTTAAACTCTACATATCCAAAATTGAACCCATTATCTTATCCCATAAACCTTCCTCCTTTCCAAATTTCTCTATTACTGTTGAGTGCACCACCATTCTCTCGGTTCCTCAGGCTCACAAACTGCATACTATTTTCAACTCTTCACTATCTGCACATCTATTCTGATGTGTAGGCCTATTGATTTCACCTTTGCAGCATCTCTCAAATATGCCCTCTTTTCTCCTCTGATTCTGCCACCATTCTGGTGCAGGATATCATCACTTCATGCCTGGATTGTTGCAATAGCCTGCTGGGGGTCTGACTGACATAAATTTCTTACCACTTAAATGCATATTCCATTCAGCCACCAAAGTGATTTTCCTAAAGTGCAGGTCTTACCATGTCAACCCCTAATCAATAAATTCTGGTGACCTTTCCCAATCCCTCTTAATTCTAGTGCATTCTCTCCGTAAATTATTTCCTATTCATCCTGCTTGTTTGTACATATATGTTTGCTTGTTGTCTCCCCCATTAGATTGCAAGCTCCTTTGAAGGCAAGAATTGTCTTTTACCAATTTTTTCTGTATCCCCAGTACAATACCTGGCACATGCTAGATACTTAATAAAAGCTTACTGAATGACTCTTAGCTCAGTGTTATGTATATAGCAGATACTGAATAAATGTGACTAATTGGCAAATATAATCAATGAAACATACTTAACTTCTAAAGAGTAAATAAAGAATAAATGAAATTACCTATGGAATATGAACAATCCTGATCTCATAACTAGAGGTCATGGTAGGTCTCTTAAAATTGTATCAAGCTGATGTAATAATAAATAAGAAAAAGTTCCAAAGCACTTTGCAAAAATAAATAAATAAATAAATTCACATTAAACATTACCTAGATTTTGAGGACTGATATATGAAATACAAGGAGAGTGAGAAGTTAGCTAATTTTTAGAACAATAACATTCCAGAAAGATAAAATAGTTAAATCACTATTTGTAGGGAACTTGATGGTATACTTAGAGAACTCTAGAGAATCATCCAAAAAACTAGTTGAAACAATTAACTTTAGCAAAGTTACAAGATATAAAACAAACCCACATAAATCATCAGCATTTTTATATATTACCAACCAAAAGTGTCAGGAAGAATAGAAAGAGAAATTCCATTTAAAGTAACTGCAGAAAATATAAAATACTTGGGAATCTACCTGCCAAGACAAATTCAGGAACTATATGAATACAATTATAAAACATTTTTCAGACAAATAGAGACAGAACTAAGCAATCAGAGAAATATTAATTCTTATAGGTAGGCAGAACCAATATAATAAAAAAGACAATTCTGCCTAAATGAACTTACTTATTCAGTACTACACCTATCAAATTACCAAAGAATTACTTTATAGAGCTAGAAAATAATCATGACAAAATTCATTTGAAAGAACAAAAGGTCAAGAATATCAATAAAAAAATTCAAAGGAAGCAGCCTTGCACCAGATTTCAAACTATATTACAAAGCAGTAATCATCAAAACAATCTGGTACTAGCCAAGAAACAGAGTGGTGGATCAGTGGAATTGATTAGGTACACAATATACAATAGTAAATAATAATAGTAATCTAATGTTTGATAAACCCAAAAATTCATGCTTTTGGGGGCAAGAACTCACTATCTGACAAAAATTGCTAGGAAAACTGTAGAGCAGTTTGGCAGAAACTAGGCATAGACCAACAACTCATACACTATACCAAGATAAAGTAAAAATGAGATATGATCTAGATATAAAATGAGATATCATAAGCAAAATAGGGGAGTAAGGAAAAATTTACCTGTCAGACCTATGGATAAGGGTTTTAGGTGTTTATGACCAAACAAGAGATAGAAGGGATCATGAGAAATAAATAATTTTGATTACATGAAATTAAAGTTTTTGCACAAACAAAACCAATGCAGCCAACATAAGAGGAAAGTCAGTAAAGTGTGAAAAAAATTATAGAAAGTTTCTCTAATATATAGGGAACTTCTTCTCAGGTAAATAGGGAATGGAATCAAATTTATAAAAATAAAAGCAATTCCCCAATTGATAAATGATCAAATGATATGAACAGGCAATTTTCAGAAGAAGAAATCAAACCTATGAAGTCACATGAAAAAATGCTCTAAATCACTAGTCATTAGCAAATACAAATTAAAACAATGTAAGGTATACCTTATACCTATCAGATTGGCTAACATGACAGAAAAAGAAAACATCAAATGCTGGAGGAGATATGGAAAAACAAGGACACTAGTGCATTGTTGGTGGACTTGTGAAGTGGTCCAACTATTCTGGAGAACAATTTGGAACTATACCCAAAGGGCTATACAACTGTATATATTCTTTGACCCAGCAATACTTCTTTTAGCTAAATCTGTCTCCTAAAGAAATCAAATAAAAAGGAAAAAAGATCTAAGGTACAACAATATTTATAGCAGCTCTTTTTGTGTTGGCAAATAATTGGAAATTGAGAGGATGTCCATCAACTGGGGATGGATAAACAAGCTGTGGCATATGATTGTGAAGGAATGCTATTGTGTTATAAGAAATGAAAAGGGGATGGTTTCAGAAAATATTGTATATATAACCAGGAGAATATTGTACACAGTAACAGCAATATTGTAATGATGATCAACTGTGAAAGACTTAGCTACTCCGAGCAAGACAAGGATCCAAGACAATTCCAAAGCATTCACAATGAAAAATATTCTACCTTCAAGAGAGAACTGATGAACTCTTAAGTGTAGATTGAAGCATACTTTTTTCACTTACTTTATTTTCCTCGCCTTTTTTTTTGGCAATATGACTAATACAGAAATGTGTTTTGCATGACATATGTATAATTGATATCGTATTGTATTTGGACATGTACATATTGCTTGCTTTCTTAATGGGTGGGGGAGAGGATTGAGGGAGGGAGAGAATTTGGAATTCAAAATTTTAAAAAATAAATGTTAAAATAGATAAAGTAATTTTTTTTAAAAAAGAGAAGTAATAGTTAAGGAAGATATAGGTAGACAAATTATACTAAACCATAAACAAATACACCAAAAATTGCCTACTTCTTGACAACCTGATGCTTAGTATTATCTAATATATGTCTATTCAACAATAACATCTCTTAGATACAATCTGAAAGACAGGTATGTAAAAGAGTTATATATTTTTAAAGATAATATCACTACATGAGGTATCAAGCACTCTTTTCAAATCAGCTAGGTGGGATTATTTTGTGGAGGAGGAGATTATTATTGTTGGACTTACTTTATATTCAGAACAATTTATAATTTATAATAGAAACAAACCGAGAATTACTAGGTCAATCAAATTTAATTAGTAAACATTTATTGTTTATGATGTGCCAGAGACTGCCTTAAGGGCTGGGGATACAAGAAGAGACAAAAGAAAGTGACTGCCTTCAAAGAGCTTACAATCTAATGGAGGAAACAATATGCAAACAAACATATACAAAGCACAGTGTGTACAATATAAATCAAACATAATTAACTATAATTAAAGAAGGGCTGAGAAAAGTTTCCTGTAAAAGACAAGATTTTTAGCTAGTACTTAAAGGAAGCCAGGGAAGCCAGTAGGCAGTGTTGAGAAGGAATAGCATTCCAGGCATGAGGGACAGCCAGAGAAAATGTTGGGAGCTGAGAGTTGGAGTGTCTTGTTCATGGGTGCCACTGTCACCTGATCTAGGAGTACATGTTGGGGAGGACAGTGTAAAAAGACTGGAAAAGTAGGGGAAGGGTAATTTATGAAGGGCTTTGAATGTCAGAGAACTTTGTATTTGAATCTGTAGATGACAGGGAGCCACAGGAGTTTATTGAATGGGGTGTGTATGTGTGTATGTGTGTGTGTGTGTGTGTGTGTGTGTGTGTGTGTGTGTGTGTGTATGTGTGCGTGCGTTTGTGATTCATACTCCAATGCTAAGATCTTATGAAAATATGATGTGGACAATTGTTTTTTTTAGCCATTCACTGCTACATTCCAAATAATATAATCATAGATTTGGAGAATTCATTCACTCACTCATTTATTCACTTCTTTTCTTTTTTTTATTAAGCACTCACAATAAGCAATGAAGACATAAGTGCTAGAGCTGACTATGAAATGTTTGGGGCAATTTCTTCAGACGCACTACCCACAAGGAGAACAATGAATCTACTAACTTCCCATAAGCAATTTGGTGTTACATCTGGTAGTGTAACATTGTCATTTGATAGAGATTGAAGCCAAATGACTCTACAGTTCCTACAATGTAAGTTCCTGAGAGAAGTAAACTCTGGAAATCAGGGCATTAATGATGTTACAGTGTATGAGTAAGTAAGTATGGCACTGAGAGTTCAGTAGTTGAAGGGAGGATGGAGCCAACAATGAAAAAGCAAATTTAATTAACGCTTTACATTCTGCTATGCTCTCTCCTTTCAAAAAAGAAAACAAAAGGCAATTGACACAGGCTATAACATTAAATATCTATGACTGCCATAATTAGGGCTCTTGGGTAGAATAAGTCCATTTTATTCACTAATACAGAGGGCACTCTACCAATAGCCATACCCATACCATGGCTAGCAAACTCCTGCCAGCTCTTATTCTTCCAATTCCAGTGATATAAAATTCCTGGTTGTCAAAGTGAAATTATTCCATTCCCTATACCCCACCACTGCTTCCCCTTCTCTCATCTTGATCCAACCCAAGCCTTATCTCTTATATATCCCAAATCTAGCCCTGTCGTCTATTAAGTCCTTGGGAACCCCTATTCTACTGATAACAAACTTTCATTTTTTGCGAAGTTTCCCCCCCAAAATACTGCAGCTCTGGTTATCTTTTCCAAAACTGGTTGCACTTTTTCTCATGCCCTTTGCTGGTTGTGGGAAATGATTAAGTTGAAAGATCTTGACCTAAGTAAAAGGATTCTCTACTTACAGCTTTTAGAAAATGAATTCTCTTATGTCTTTTGACCCTGACCTTCCCTGAATAGTATTTTGGAAGCCCAGGTAAGCACTTGAACCTCAAAACTTTCAAGACATGAAACTTGCTACTAGAAATCATTATCCTTGAAAACACTATAGATAACATTAAAATTAAATTAAAAGAAGATATGATGCCATGGTTTCTCAAGTTATAGGATGAGGAGCTTTAACTATCTATATAAAAAGCACAGATTGCAGTTCCTATGATTTTTCAGATCACATTACCACTGAGAATGATTTTTTTCTATAATAATCATTTATGAACTTTAAGGTAAATATATAGGTTAATTATAAGGAATAACCCCCTTAACATGCAAAATTTTTCTATGGTGGTTAAAGAGAAAATCACATAAGAGTTTATTCCATACCATATGAGGGTGTTAAAAAACAAAAGGTGTACTTGTTCACTATTTTGGCAGAGACACGATGGATCTGCCAGCTGCAGCAAATGCTTTTTTCTCAACTCTCACATGACAAATTGTCAAAGCACGTGCCAGATGTTTTTTTTTCTGTTGAATTATACTATAATATGCTTCAGTTACTCTTAGTAATTATGCATTTTGTAGTCTGCCAGTACCTGCAGCTGTCTCTCATCCTGTTAATTTTTTTAAATGAATTTCTTTAAAAATAAGCAGCTACAACAGCCAAACATGTCCAGCCAAGAATCATGTTTGAGAAACAAACAAAAAAAAATCCTTAGGCTCAAATGCTGTGTAATTCTTTTTTTTTTAAAATATGCAGTATATCATGTGAAATCATACATTTTTGACCAAGAGTTTTACCTAACTTGAAAAACATTCATCCTTCATAATAAAGATAGCACAGGAAAAATTCTATAGTATCTAAGAAACAAGTTATTTTTTGTATATAAAATGCTTTTCATCACAGGACAGACCCAAAAGAAATTCAAACTTTTTATTAGGTATTCCTGAGAAGTATGAAAAGAACTTCATTTCAAAAAACATTTACCAAATACCTCCTGTTACAAAAATTACCTGCACAGACACCTGTATTAATATTGTAGTTAAGAAGTAACACTAAGTCACTTTTGAGCTATTTGAAATGGGGGAAAGGAAGGATCTTGCTCTCCCCCTATATGGTCTCTAGTCAACACAAAAGATACTAGGAAAAAAATAGTCCTCAATGAATCATGGATTAAGAATGTGGTCAGTATAAGTACTATAAATAGAATGGAACACCTTTGATTAAAACATGTGGTATCGAATGAGGTTATGTAGGCTTGAAGTGGTGACTTTCTACATTGAATAGAAGAGCCTCCCTCCCTCCCCCATCCCAGTTCAAGAAAGCACTACTTCCTTGGAAAACAAGTTGAGGGTGCCCATCAATTGCAGGAGGGCTAAAGAAATTATGGTTTATAAATATAACAGAATACTATTGTGCTGTAAGAATGACAAAAGGGGTGGTTTCAAAGAAACTTGGGAGAACTCATATGAACCAATGCAGAGTGAAGTTAGCAGAATCAGGACAATTCACACAGTTTCTACAACATTGTAAAGACAAATATGAAAGACTTTAGAATTCTGCTCAATGAATTGACCAACCACAACTTCAGAGGACTGAAGATGAAATAGGGTTTTCTCCTTTTGCCAGAGAAGTGATAGACTAGAGGTGTAGACTATTGATCACAAGGGAGGATGTTGTAAAAAAATTTTCTGGTAGGGAAAAACTCGGAGGAAAGGATATTGTAATGAAAATGATGTAAGAAAAAGGAAAAAAAAAGGATAAGAAAATCAATAAAGCATTTTTAAAAGTCTGCAGAAAAGGGCAGAAGGAAGTTCTGAGAACAAGTAAGGCAGTTTTGAGACCACTGTGCTGAATTTATTGAAAGCTTCAAAAAAAAAGGGGCAAGCCATACATGGTGGAGATTCATGACTTCACATGCAATCCTCTTTGTGTTTCTTTGTATGACATACTTTCCATATTTGCTGGTGTCTGTCTAGTTAAGAATATAAAAAAATATTCTGATAAAAATATTAGAAGAAATAATACTTAAAGCTGTGATTCCTTTAGTGACTATTTTCTGGGGAAAGCTTTACATACCAGCTGGAGATAGGAGCAGGCATACAGACAGCAGAGGGAGCCTCAAAGCCCAACCTTGATAATCTTATCATCAGAAATTACTCCTAATCTTCTGAGTGACTATCAAAGGTCTTATTAGATAGTATACATAAAGTAAAAAGTTCATAATGAAAATTTCAATACATTGCTGAAGGTTATTTTATAACCATACTTGTAACAATTTGAAAAAAAAGCAACTTTTTAATTAATAAAGAACTTGAGTGGTTGAATATAAATGTTTCTTTAAATTACTTTAAAAACAAGTCTACCACTAAAGAGCAGAAATAATAAGTCTTCAAAGATACATATCTGGTGGCAAAATTACCATACTGCAGATACAGTATAAGACACAAACACGCACAAATGTACACAAGGCCAATGCAAATGTACTGTCTCACATAAGCTGACAATAATGCTATCCAACTGCCCAGCTAGGTGGTACAATGGATAGAGTGCCAGGTCTGGAGTTAGTAAGACTCACCATCCAGAGTTCAAATCTGGCCTCAGACACTTACTAGCTGTGTGACCCTGGGCAAGTCACTTAACCATGTTTGCCTCAAATTTCTCATCTGAAAAATGAGCTGGAGAAGGAAATGGCAGTATCCTTGCATTACAGTATCTTTGCCAAGAAAACCCCAAATAGGGTCATGAAGAGTAAGTAGGATGCGACTAAAAATGTTTGAACAACAACAACAAAATCTGAATTTTTAAATATTTGTTTTAAAGTGAGATATACCTATTAAAGAGAAGTTTCTAGTTAAAACATTCTGACATTATTCTCATTGGCATGGAAAAATGTATTATGTTTGAAAGAAAGTACAAGAAGTATAAAAAAGAATATTGATTTGCTGGACATAAATAATAGTGAACAACCCTTAGCATTATATGTCTACAAAGACATATGGTACAGCTTAGATTTATCAACCTTGACTCATAGGCCTAACAATTTAGTGGCCTCTTCATCTACAAATGGATTTGCAGAAGTGAAAATTGAATTGCCTTTAAAATTCTCTATTTTATGTACACAATGATTTTTTTTTTACAATAAGATGATCTCTGTAGCATTTAAGAACTCTCCTTCTTAAACAATTATGCTAATAGTACCATATTGTCTTTCAAAAGTGCTATCATCCATCAAATAAAATTATTAGATCTGATCATTTAGTATAATGGAAATGAAACCATTCTCACTGAACACTAATCTTTTGACAATGTATTCTACTTTGAAAAAAAAACACATTAGCTTTGCCGTGTTGTATCAGGAAACTTTGGCAATATTCAATCATATTGACCCTGTCTCCTAAACAACAAACAAGGAACAGGCAGAAAACCTAAAGACATTTGGTACTTTTCATATCTAATCTGCTGAATTTAAACCATAGATATGGGAATAATTAGGAATTGTTAAGTAATCATTACACTAACTGGCCATTACCAGAGACCATCACATACAGTGAAAATTCTTGGGAAATGGTATTTTTCTTCAGTCCCAAGGAAAGCAATTTTACTTTACTTAGATTTTCAACATGTAAAAAAAAAAGACTGAAATAATTATATATCATTTATGAATATGCTACCCATTTTGTTATTATTGAATAATTTGCTACTACTAATCTACTTCTATTGTCAGAAATAACATAGTTATATAGAACTTCTAAAACATAACAATAAAGAACTCAATTGAAACAAAGACCCTTATGGATGTTTGTAGGGAGATTATAGATAACCATAACCCAGGATAAGAAAGCCTGAATAGATTGCATTCTATACCACTGCGCAAAGCACCTACATCGATGAAGTCACAGATCAATTAAATAATTAAACATTAATTAATTTCATCATCTGCTTTTCATTTTAAAGAGATGAGATAACGACAGAATGATTCATTAGCATCATTAGAAATTATTTTAAAGGTAATAAAAACCAAAACATTTGGATTCAGTGATAATCAAAAACAAAATTTGAATGAGCTGTAATATTAGTGAAAAAAAATTATGAGACACTCCCCTACTCATATTTCCTAGAAATTTAATAGATTTTTAAGTAAGGTTCTTCCATTATCAATTTCTGAGGCATGTGACAAAAAATGGAATGTCATCTTATATCTTTCAATTTGAGAAAGTGGAGTCAAATTAGGGGCATTCATACGAAAGGAAAGTATTTCAGGAAGATTTTACTAGTACTGCTCTCTAGTTTTGAGTGTGAGTAACTTCATTAAGTAAAAGATTAAACACTATCAACTATAATTTTAAGCTGAAATGCGAGAGTGGATAATTTCTTTAAAAAAGTTACTTTAAATGCATAACTGAAGACTTTTTTATAGATTCTTAGAATTGGGACAGATTTTGCACATAGTAGGCTAGTAAGATTTTGTATAGTACTTTGTACATCACAGGTACTTAATAAATGCTTATAATAAATACAATTTTAGTGATTATCTATTCCAAATAGTTCATTTTTTAGAACTAAGGAAATTAAGGCATAAAAAGGTAAAGTGATTTATACAAGGTCATGTAGTTAATAAGTGGAAGGAGATCAATCTAGAACCTAAGCATTCACAATCCAATACTTTTTCCATTATATTATGCCATGACAACTCTAAAATTTGGCTTATAAAACTACTGAAAACTCCTAGAACTTGAATCATATACCAATTGAAACTTATATGGGTAAATTCAATTGAACACACATACAATTGAACACACAGTTGAACACTACTTACTGGGAGGATCAGTATAAGTAATCAATAAATCAACAAGCATTTATTAATCTCTTGCTATGTGCTAGGTAGGCTCTGTGCTCTGGGGGACTAGGCATTAGATATATGAAGATAAAAAAAAGAAAGAGTTCTTATCCTCATGGACTTTATATCATGGCAGGAAATATAACACATAGACATATACATTCCAAATGCATGTCAAATAAACCTGAGGAGATTTTTTTAGGGATAGGCACTGGCACTTGGGTGGGGGAGGAGAGGCAGCCAGGAAAATCCTAACATAGGCTTGAAAAGTGTCACAGTAATGAACAAATAGTTAAAAATCTAATGTAGGGGAAAACTAATAAATATATACGTTTTCCATAGTTAAATGTGTTTAACCACCGCAAAATTAAATAAAGGCAGATTAAAATGTTCAGTTCAATCATAGAAAAAAATTAAAAACTTTATCTTATTGCAGGCAATAAAATTAAAACAATGAACTTGAATACAGTAGCAACCAATATGCTTATTCCATATTACAGAATATAATCAAATGACAAAACATTGCCTGTAATACTCAAAAGCTGAAATGACTGTCATTTATATAGCACTTTGTGGTTTGTAGAATGATTTCCTCATAACAAACTTGGAATAGATAATAATTATCTCAGTTTTGCATAGTTTGCTGTTTTTGCTATAATATGCTTGATCTCTTTGAAAGGATCACTCCATGCCAGGAAAACCACCAATTTATACTGAGTTCAGATTGCAAAACTCAGAAAGTATAATTGCAATTATATGGTTAGCAAAAATTAACCAATTTTACACCACTGAAAACTTGGGAAGAAATAACAACAGAAAGGACAAAGGTGAATCCAAAAACAAATTCAGAAAAACAGGAAGAGTTTCATGGTGCCTTCTAATTAACCATGACTCCTACCACTATGTAACTTTGGACAAACTGCTTAACTTCTCTAAGCCTGAACTGTCTCATCTTTAAAATGAGGGGCTAGCCTAGATGGCTTCCAAAGTTCTTTCCATATGATCCCATGATTCCACAGCAAATCAAGCAAGTTGGACTTATGGTTGAAACAAAGCAAGTTGTTTGAAGAAACTGAAAGGTTTATTGTGAAAAACCTGGGTAGAATAACTGCCACAAAATTATTCTAAATATATGAGAAAACTTAATTGTTGAGAGGGAGAAGCTATATGAAACAAGTAAACATATAATTTGAGAATGCCTTGACTTAACTACCATAGACAATACTGACTGGCATGATATGAAGCTAATAATTTGCCCTCAAATATGGGTTGACAAAAATACCCACACAGTATTATAAACTGAATACAATACAAATTTAAAAATATTTTATAGACATTCTAAGAATATCAGTGATGACAACAGACCAACAATTGTGGCCTAGTTCAATTCAATTCAACCCACATTTAACAGGTGCTCACTATAAGCAAGGCACTGGGGAGATACAACTATCTCTGCCCTTGGCTTCAAGGAAGCCTTCAAGGCTTCAAGGAAGTTACAGTGTAATAGAGGGCATATAGCATGTACACAGGTATGTGTCACAAATACAAATGTGAAAAAGAGAAATGAAAAATGTAGATTACATGCTGCAAGAAACAAGAAAAGGGCAAGATTATGTTACCTTAGGGATCAGGGAAGAGGTAGACCCTGGAAGCAAAGAAGACTTTCAAAAGTGGGAATATCAAGAGGGAGGGCTCCAAGCACAGAAAGTGGTTATCTTACATATATGAAACTTGAAAAGGGCAGGACAAGTTCAGGGAATAGGTAGTATTACACTTCAGGTGGTACAAACAATACATAAAATGGAGTAGAGAGAAATAATTCTATAAAGGTGGCTTGGAACCAGATGGTGGAAGAATTATAAATGTCAGACTAAGACATTTACATTTGATCTGATAGGAAATGGGGAGCCACTGAAGGTTTTTAAACAGAGCAAATGCCTGGCTAAAATGGCACATTAAGATTACTTTGGCAGCTTTGCAAAGACTGTATTGAATAGTGGAAGAAATTTAAGCAAGTAGAACAATTTGGAATATTACAACATCAAGCTATTAAAATAGTTCTTCATTTTGAAGAAGACCAGTGACATCATGGGGTGATATCTTGACTCATGTGTGAATTGGATTTAAATGAGGCAGAGTTCCACAAAGTCATCAGGCTCACTCTCTCTTCCAGAGTCATCAAAAGTCGAGTGGCAAGACAAACGTCAAGACAACTGGCGATGCAGTGGATGCCTTTGGAGTCTTCAATTCTGACCACACTTTAAGTGCTCCGTAGCACCTGCTTCAGCCACCTTCATGGCCACTGGAACAAATTGCTATCCACCCATTCCACCAGGGGGAAGTCTTCCCATGCTTGAGGTAGGCATCCCCCTAACTCACCAATGGTTTGAGGCCTGTCAGTTACTCTCAACCTGCTTAAGCCGATCTGCTGAGATGGTTTTTACTGGGGTGTGACTGTTGCACATGCTACAGCTTCTTGGAGCCACAGGTGAGAGTGGGGTGAAGATGGAAGGTCTAAGCACATCTGGTGTGAGGGCTTGCAGAGCCCTTTTCAGAGCTATTATAATAGTATAGGCCTAAAAGTAGTGGCAGTGTGAGTAGAGAAGAAGGGATGTATGTGAGAGATAGTGCAGAGGTAAAATTGAGAGGATTTGGCAACTGATAGACTATATGGAGAGAGAAAAGAGTAAAAAATAATTCCTAGGTTTCTAGTCTAGTTGACTGAAAGGATGATTGTGTATTCAAGAGAAACTAGGTATTTGGGAGGAATGATATGTTTGGGGAAGAAGATTAATTCAGTTTAAGACATGTTAATTTGAAGATGTCCATGCATGGAACTGTCCAACATACCTAAAAATCTGGTATTAGAGATCAAACTAGGTGGGATTGGGGTTGATTATATTAGGGCTGAAAGTAAAGATTTAGAAATTCCCCTCCTAGACATGATATCAAGTATGGTAGTAAGATGAGATGGTCAAGGGGGATAAGAGGATTTTTTCACTGTTGGGAAAAAAAGGCAGAAGAAAATGTCTTTTTTTGGGTGGGGGGGTCATCTAAATTTAAGGGCTCAGAATGGTAAGATGAGGAGATTTAAGAGAAAGGAACAGAATAAATGGTGAGTCAGACAAGTAGGAGGGGAACTAGGCAAGCAGGGTCACTAAAGTCAAGGAAAAGGAAAGTCTCGAAAAGGAGAGGGTGGGAAATATGGAATGGTCAAGGTTGGAGAATGAAAAGCAATAAAAGGCTATTTGATTAGAAAATTAAGGGGTCAAAATGATGAGATTATAGAATGGAGAACTGGAAAGGACTTTAAAGAGCACCTAATCCAGCATCCTCATTTTATGGAAGAGAAAGTGAAAGCACAGAGAGGTTGAGTCACTTTCATAAGCTCTAAAAGGCAGTAACTGGTACAGGTGGGGAACCTGCAACCTCAAGGCCACATGTAGCCTTCTAGGTCATTGGTGTGGCCTTTTGACTGAGTCTTAAGTTTTATAGAACAAATCCTTTTTTAAAGGGGATTTGTTCTGTGAAGTCTGGATTCAGTCCCTAGAGGGCCACATGTGGCCTTGAGGCCGCAGGTTCCCCACCTCTGAACTAGTACATCCAAGATTTGAAGCTAGGTCCTTTGATTTTAAATCCAGGACTTTTCCCACAATACCACATTAGCCATTTGAGTAGAATGGTGGGTAAGGGAGGTAGATTGTAGGGGGCTGTGGAGATTGATGGAAAAGATACTATGTCTTGTATGCCTAGGAGGAATTGGCTGATATAGGTATTCTACTTAGTAGAAAGACCAATAACAATTTATGTATAAATAAACTAACATATGGTTTTGGTAGAAAATTCAAAGCATGTGTGGAAAACTGAGGATATAAAAGTAGAAAATGACAGATTTCAGCAGTGATTTCATACACACCTGGTAAACTAGGGATCAATAATTAGAGAAATTATTATCAATAACCAATGATTTGGGGAGATTCAGATTTCTCCCTTTTTCTTTTATTTTTATTTCAAGACCTCAGTCTCTGAAGGTTGAGCTAACCTTCTCCTCCATCCAGACCCCACCCAGATGGAGAAGCCATGTGGTCTCATTAGTTGGGGTAGGGATAAATTCTTGGAATAGATTGCCCAAGGCTGGGGGTAATTTAAGAAGTAAATGACATAATCAAAGTTCAGGTCCAGCCCCTCATTACAATATTCATTCTCTCATTAAATGTTAACCAAGCAGAATTGATTGCCACCCTCAGGAACACCCCTTTTCCAATGTGCATATAAATAGTGAGCCTTCCCACCCTGATTGTCTTTGGTGTAAGAGAGATGGCCAAATGATCATCCTTTTATTAAAATGCTGGCATTATTAATAAAACGATTAAATTACCCAGAAATTACATCTCTCAAATGTTTTTTAATGCCACAACTGCAATTTAGCAACAATTCATAAGGTAAATCATCTAGACCAGAAATGTTTAAACTAGGGGTCTGTGAACTTTTTATTAAAAATGTTTTATAATGATTTCAATATAATTAGCTATGCCTGCAATCCTAGTTATATAATTTTATACATTTAAAAAAAAACATTCTGAGTAGTCCATAGGCTTTATCAGACTGCCAAAAAGTCCATGTGGGAAAAAAAAAAAGGTTAAGAAATCTTGATTTAGACACATATCACATGACCAAAAAAATTCTGTCTTCCCAAAAGATAATGTTGCTGGTTGATGGTCCTGAGTTCAGAACATAAGGGAGATCAGTCATATATAATGATAGGCACCACCTTGTATTTCTATGAAAAGTTTTAAAAAGACCTTTTATTTATATCTTATTTAGAATCAATGATTCTATCTTTAAGCAAGTATTTACTGTATTAAGTTGTTAATCCAAGTCAGTCACTATGCTAAGAGTTAGAGATACAAAGAAAGGCACAGTCCCTGCTTGCAAGTTCACATTCTAATAGGGGAAATACCATGTAAATAAGTAGATACATGATGTGTGTGTGTGTGTGTGTGTGTATAAGGATAGATGGATAGATAGATAGATAGATAGATAGATACACACATAGTAGATGAAATCTTACAGGGGGAAGACTAATCAAATGATAAAGAAGCATTGTCCTTGATACTCTAGAACAGATGTCTCTAATCCTATGGTTGGTCCACAACAGTTCCAAACATTGTGTACTTTCCAGACCAACACTGAAGGAATCAAGATCTGGATGGAAATTTACTTCTAAATATCTTACTTTAGAGGAATCTTAAGGGCTATTGTTTCTAGGATGGGGGCATGAGAGAAATAACTATAAAGAATTTGTTAGGGTATAGTACTATCTGAAGAGGAAGAAAATTTCATAAGAAGAGAACAGATTTCACTTGTAAAATGTTTGCTTCCTATTCTATAGGATCACTGGGTATTCTTTGTAAAGATCTCCAATCTTTAAGACAATTTTATATTTAACCAGAGTAAATGGAATTCTTTAAAAAAAGAGTACTGAGGCTATGAAATGAAGCTTAGGCAACAAAAGGGACTGAATAAATAAATATTCAGTTGCACTAATGAAGGCAAATGTAGTTTGTGAAATTTTTCATGGCATAGTAATCAGAGGCAAATGTCTTTAAAATTTTGTGAATATAAGAAAGAACAAACTATTTATCTTTCAAATCATGTAAGAAATAAAAGCCAAAATGAGTATTACTCTCACTAAAAACTGAACTGCTTCTTAATGTACAAGGGATTAAAGTGATAGAAGCACGGTATGTGCCACTTTGGAATGTAGCAACTAAAAGGATAGATAGCTGACAATATACTCATAGACGACAGATAAGATTTGACAAAGTATTAAATATTTCCTTCATTATCACATTTCTTGACAGAAAAGACTATCCTGTTATCTTACATATGTCTGTCACCTTTACATTCCATTCCAAGAGATTTAAGATGATCACTGCAATATTTGTCTTTAGCAAAAAAGCATATCAAAACATCAAGGTAACATGATAACATTTACAAACAAAACAAAATGCTATTTCCTCTTCAAATGGTTATACCAACTACTGGCAGGGTTAGGAACAAGAGTTGTTATTTTTCCTCTGGCAAATGTGCATTTTAATGCAAAATGTTTTTAATGCAAAAATTCAAAGAATAGTTCTGCAATGTATTAAAACAAGTACTTTGCTACAGAGAACAATGTGTCATCATTTTTTAAAGTGCCAGAGTCTGGGACTAATTTGGAGTTTAGAATAGAAATATCCTTCAAAAATGCCAAAAGAATAACAGTAATCCAATACCATATTCAAATTGCTCATAAAACGTTTTATTCTTCCTATGGAAAATAGAAGATGATAAAAGAAAAAACTACTAGAAAACTTCCCTAACCTAGTTTCATCATGGCATCATCAATGAAATTTTTAAAAAGTAGATTTACCTATTACATAGTGAAGTGCACAAGACAGTTTAGTTTATGGAGTATAAACATTAGCTTAAGATCATAATGATTTAAAAAACTTTGAAGTTTCATCATTTTTAGGAAGTGTTTCCAGCTACCTTAATCCCTAATGATGTTTGTTTTTTTCTTTACATTCTATTGTTTTTCACAGTCATAGGATTCTGGACATTTAGAATTGAAAGATTTTAGGGATCATCTAGTCCAATTCTTAGGTTTGAAAGTAGAAAAAATTGAGACTCTGATCCTGGTAACTTGATAAAAAATCACAGTGCCAGTTAAGGAGCAGAGTTAGCACTCACACCCTTGCAGGTGTCTCATGATGAGACTCAAAGGAGGTAATATAAATAAAGCATTTGGCAAAAGTTAAAGTGGTATATAAATGTTAGTTGTTATATTCTATTTTCCACTGTTGTCCAATTTTTTATGTGTTAGTTTTCTTTCCTCAAATAGATTGTAAATTCCACAAGAGGATAACCAGGGCAACAAAGGGTGAAGTGATCATCCCAAATGGATCGAAGGAACTAGGTATGCTTAGCTAGAAGAAGAAACTATATGGGGGAGGGGCAGGCAACTGTTTTCAAATATTTGAATGGCTGTCACATTGAAGAGAAAATATATTTGTTTTAAATTGTTCCAGAAGGTAGAAATGGGAACAATGGATGGAACTTGCAAAGGGACAGATTTAGGCTTGATGTAAAGCAGCGCTTCTTAAAACTGTGGGTCGTGACCCCACATAGGGGTCTTGTAACTGAATGTGGGGGGGGTCACAAAAAATTTGGCAACACTAAAAAGTTTCTGAATGCGCAGTGACCAAAAATTAATTCAAAATCAAATGTACAATAAATGTACACTTTGCACTGCATTTGCCATCCCACCACACAACAGCAACAAACTGCCAGTAACACTTCGACTCAGATTTGAGACTACTGTGTGTTAATAATTGCAGTGTTTTTACTATACATACAAAGTTTTCTGCTCTTACAGAAACATAATAGTTTAATCATGGAAAATAAAGACTTTTGATATTTTCCTATTGTCATTCCTCAGCATGTAAGTATCAAATTAGTATATCTTTGGTTTGTATTGTATTAGAATGTTTGATTTTAAAAATTGCTGTTACCTTCTTTTACAGAAATGTGTATTTAACTGAAGCAAGTAAAGACAAAAGCCCTTTAATAATATTTCTCCACCATGTGTAAGTATAAACATCAATTTTTTAAATTAAGCACAAACAAATGTAATTTTATAAACTAAAGCTACTATTTATTTGAGAAATTATTAGCAATATTTATTTATATTTTAGGACAAATATTTTTCAGTTATGGATGTGGCTAAATTTAGACAGAAAAGGTAAAAATACTGATGACAATGTGGCAGAGTCTTTGTTACCAGGTGGTAGTACACCTAAATTGACAAGAAAAAGAAAATATGTCAAATCATATGGTTCCTAAGAGGGTAAGGGCCGGTGCTCTATCCACTGTGCCACCTAGCTGCCCCTAACCAAGGTATATATGAAGATAATAAGATGAAAAAAGCTTGGAATAGCAATTTTGGGGTCTATGATAGAGAATTAATCAAGGCAGAGTAAAAAGATTTCTATGCAGCAGTAAGGGCCTAGTAGAAATTAGATAAGAAATTAATGATGAATTCAACACATTTGTGTGATATACTCCAGCTCTGCAGCATACAAGTAGATGCAAAGAAAGTGGATGGTAGTGGCAACAAGGTTAAGGTTTTGCAAAACACAAGCAGTGAGAGAACAAGGGAGCTGGAAAATTCAAGGATGTATAATATTTTAAAGCTGTTATTATATAATGTCAACCACTAATTAAAAAATACTTCACAAATTCACAATTTTTATGAGCAACGTAACAACATGCCTGTTTATCTAAGTACTGGATTTCATAATTTTTAATTAACTTTAACAATCGAATATCTGGTGGTATCTTACCTCCATGAATAGATGGAGTGCTGGCATATCTTCACTGTAAGTCTTCCAAGAAGTCTTCCAAATTGCAGCCTCCTTTTCTCAAACGACTTATCTCCCCATTTTTTTTTTCCAAATCCTGCCCTCTCCCTTCCTCAAGCCTCTAAACTCCGTATCTGAATAGGGCAGTGAATAAGATTCTGCTCGGCCATAATCCTTACTGGTCCCACTTACTCTATGGCAGGTGTGTAGATAATCTTTAAGGTGCCTGCTAGCTCTACTTCCAATGTTTCAATGGTCTTATGACCCTGCTGGTGGTGGAGATTTATTTTTTTGATAAATTCTGTATCTCAAGGTACTTTCAGAAGGTGATCCTGGAACCTTGTAAAACCACTCTGCTGGGGTAGATGGGAGGATGGAGTGAAGGTATGAGTTATATGCATCAGGGAGAAATTAGTGACAGGACTGATGCTAGGAATAAATCTAGTTTCCTGCCTCTAGGCTCTATCTACCATCTCAATTCTGCTAATGAGCTAGAAGTATCAATGGAGCACAAGGTTAGTAAAAGGAAGAAAACTCATTTTGGTAGTGACTGTACCCTATGAAAACAATACAGGGATCCCAGGGACTAGGATCATGAGATCTTATTGTCTGGAGCTATGTGGCCTTCAGACAATAGGGAGACTGGTAAGTCAGTCTAGGAAATCAGACAGAGGAGGTCGATATCAACTATGGGTGATATGCCCAAGGATTGGTTTTAGCAACAAATTAGGACAAAGAAGCTAAATAAAGGATAAGAGTGAGACAACTTTCAGGACTGGAACACCGAGAGCTCTAGATGAAAGGAAAACAATTGTCAAAATGGATCAGGTACCCTGAAACCTAGGGGACAGAACTTTGGGAAGCCAGACAGGGAAGAGTATTTTTTTTTCCAGAAAGCCAGAAGTTAAGACATTACTTTCCTAGCTCCATAATTAATGAATCTAAAAGAACTCAAGGGAAAAAAATACATTTTTACTTTCACTAAGTAAAATTTACCATTTCTTTCAATTATTTAAAATCATTATTCTGAGATGGGTCTATAGGCTTTGTAAAATTGCAAAAGGGGTCCACACACGTTAGGAACCTCTGTTTTGAAGGAACTGAGACATAAGACATTTTTTGCCAAAGTGAGTAAATAAAATAGAAACCTAGGAGAGATTCAGCACAATCAAGCAACAAGTATTTACGAAGTATCTTCTATGTCCCAGGAACTGGGCTAGGCACCTGAGATACAAGTATAAAGAAAGAAAGAAACCTTGTTTGTAAGGAGCTTAGAATAGTTGGCTCAAAGGATATAGTTTGGAAGAAGAAACTTCACAATATAAGAAAAGGGGAACTAGGAGAGAGTAAGGCCATCACTTAGACATGTAGACAAGATTAACTGAGTAAAACAATTGTGAACTTACACATTTTCCATTTTTAATTTCATCTTTCTATATGTTTTACTAACAAATCCTTGAGGGTGGGGATAAAAAGCCTCTTCCTAATTATGTTGAAAATTTTCTGAATTTTTATTGTGTTATGTATGAGACAACATGGCATAAAGGCTAGAGAAGAGGCATCACAGCCAGGAGGAAAGCCTGGGTTCAAGTCCCACCTATGACATATACTGACTGTGTGATCCTGGGCAAGTCACTTAACCTGTAAGCAACTCTCTAATACTGTAAGTTGAAGAGATGGCGCTGACCTGTATTGGTAGAGGAGTTTCCTCTTAAGGAGTTATCTATACCAATTGAATCATAGGTCCAGATTCTGTCCCTATCCCTATAGCATTTTTAAGAATCAGGATAAGAGGGAAAAATAGTCTCTGTCCTCTTCCACAGGCTAAGCTGGATTGGTGGCAGGAATTCCGTTTGGAGGAGAAATATGGCAGTAGTAAGAAACCATTGAGGGAGTCAGGAAGTCAAATCCTGGGATTAGCTAGTAGAAAAAGAGCTACAAATCTGTGCATACAAGGATCACCGAAGCCCTTACAAGTAGATGCACAAATGGACAGGGAGAAGAAATCAGCAGCTTTCTGATAACATCTCAATCATAAAACAAAATAAAAAACAGAAACAAGATAACAGCCACATTGCAGAATATATTATGTAATCATAATATGTGTGGAAAAAGGAAGAAAATAGAGAACAGTAAAGAATTTGCTTTTTAAACTGACAGTGCAACACGTAAGATCACAATGGATAAGTATACATCTTTCTCGAAAAAAAGAAAACAATTTTACAGATAAACCTTTCTTCTTAGGATCAGAGAATCATAGATTTAATGCTGAAAGGTGCTCAGAGTCCATTAAGTACAAGATTTTAATTTTCTAGATGAGCAAAATAAGGCATAGAGAGGTTAAGTGACTTGCATAGGGTCATATAGCTAGGGTCTGGGTTTACATGTGAAATCAAGTCCTACTGAGCACTTATAAAGATATATAGAAGACTAAAAGAAGCTGTCTTGAGAAGAAGAAAAGAATCATAATCATAATGGCTAACATTTACATAGCACTTACTATATACCAGGCATTATGCTAAGCTCTTGAAAATTTTTATGTCATTTGATTCTCACAACAATCCTGTGAAGTAAGAGCTATTATAATCCTCATTAATGGAGGTTAAATGACTTGCTCAGGGTCATAAAGCTATTAAGTATCTAAGGCAAGATTTGAATTCAGGTCTTCCTGACTCTAGCCCTGGCACTCTGAGAAGAAAAGAATGAAAATAAAGCAATGAGACATATTCTATAGTAAAATAATTATGGTTGAATGTTAATGACCTTTGAAAGTCAACTAAAAATTGAAAAAATCCACAGCCTTTGCAAATATATTAGCTTCCCCTGTAGCTTCTGGTGAGTATGTGGAAAAAGCAATGTTTGGTACAAATCTGAAGGGTTAGCTCCTCTCCCAAATCCAAATTGTTGGCCCCTCATTGGTCCTCATGGCATAGGCCATCTTAAAGAAACTGTAACAGTTAAAGATCTGATGTCATAGTTGATGTCACAGAATGTTCCTCCCTCATCTGCCCTAAGAGAAGGATTTCAGTTAAAATGGATCCTAGGGTATCTGGTGGATTTTCCAGGAGGCAGAATGATTTCTCAGGCTGCTGTAAGGATCTATATTTACAGTGGAGAGAATGGTCAATATGTTTTACATTAATACAAATTTTAGGCTCTTCCTATTACCTTCCCTAGACTAGGACTTGCTTTAGGAATTGGCTCATCTTTCCAGGATAGATTGAGTTTAACTCTGGCTGCTTAGGATCCGAACCCTTAAGTCATCTAGACTAGGCATCTCTAAGGACTACCTTGGCATTCGATTAGTTAAAAGGAGAAGGGATATTTGAAGGCCTTAAGTTTATCTGGCCATTCTGCTTGTATTTCCACCACAATCCTCATATTTCTTTCCTAATCCAGTGACCACCATTTAGGCCATTTATTTGAAAGCTTTTCAATGGGCCAACATCTTCTGTTTAGACTACTAGTTGAATTTAAGAATTCCTATCCTGCCCCCAAGTACTCTTTGACTCTGTAATACTGGCCCCTTCTCTGTTCCTCATATAGTAGCTAACATTTATAGGTTGCACAAGACACTTCATCTCCCAACACTGGGTATTTTCACTGGCAGTTCTCCTTGCCTGGCATTCTCTCCTTTCTGATTTCTATCTCTTGCCCTTCCTGGCTTCCTTTAAGTCCCAGCTAAAATCCCTTCCCTCTTGATTATCTCCAGTTTATCTTGATTATCATTTTTGTACAAAGCTGTTTTCAAATCGTTTCTCCCATTAGACTGAACTTCTTGAGAGCAAGGGCTGTTTTTTGCTTTTTCTTTGTATCACCAGCATTTACCACAATGCCTGGCACAGAGTTGATTAATAAAGGTTTGTTGATTGACTGACATAAGACTATTGGGCTATTTTTGTCACAACTATTACCGAGTAGCAGCAAGTGCTAATGGTTTTTAAAACATTTGGAAAGTATGTAGAAATACAAGGTCTTACTGGAAAACAACAACAACAACAACACATGAATGTTTAGGGCCAGAACTAATACTCATATCTTAGGCTAACCATATTGTAGCAGGCTTTTGCTAAATAAAAGTGACATATTTTGAGAGTTAATTTGATCTCTATTGTATATGAGTCCATGACATACTAACTAGTATTAATTATAATATTTTACTACATATGTGAGACTAGATAGTTTAGGGTTATAAATGGTAAAGGAAAGAAACTCTTTTATAAGCATCTTCCTGGATTTAACAATTCTTCACAGTATTCCTCATGGTGCCTAGTATCACAAAAGGCCTCAGATATCCTAGGTGCTCAGTAAATATTTGATGACTGATTGAATAAATAAATCATAAGCTTTCTTAGTTGATTTCATACTTTGCTAAATATGTCCTTTGTAAGGCCTGTGCTGCTAGTGCCCTTGGTACTTCCTAATTGTATTAGTGACTCACTCTAAATTATATTCTTTTATAACTATTGCCATGATATTTTCTTTAGAGATTTAAAATAAGAAAAATTATTGGGTAGAATCTCAACTATATAAACACAATAATGAGGCTAATACATGACAGGCTATTAAAGTACTCTGATTCATCCAGACATTCTAGTAATTAATACTTATACCTTTAAAACTTTCTTTTTTTTTTTTAAAGACACATTTTCTTTGGAAAACCAGCAGCTAAATTTAACAGTTTAATTAATTGGAGATCAATAATTTTTTTATTGCTGTCATGTTAACAATTTACTAATGTCAGTATAAATCTAACCTAAAATTTTACTACACTTTTACTAAGAATGGCTTTACAAGAAATGAGACAATTGTTTTAATAATTTTTAAAAAGCAAATTTTTCACCTATTTTAAAAGATCCTTCATATTTTAAATATAAACCTTTGAAAAACTTCATAATTCATAGAATTAAAAAAAGTGAGCCACAACCATACTCACTGGTCTAATATTTCAATTAACAGTTAAGCAAAGAAAAAAAATGCATTAAACACTACCCTAAATCTAAATTCTACGTCCCTAAGCTCATTTCAGAAAAGGAATCCTTATCTTGGTTTTCAGAAAAGCTGGCTGGAGATACCCAATAGCCCAATGCTATTCATTACTGGTTGGAGCAAAAGGGCAAAATAAAAATACAATTGGTTGCATCCATCATTTTTTACTGCTCTTTGTTTGTCTTTTTTCCAAATCTAACAAGTAGATTAGGAGTAACTAGTTATCTTCTGGTAGCAGTGGTGGATCTGCTACTCTTGGACAATATATACCAGGAAAGCTGAGCACTACAGAATCAACACTTTAGAACTGTGGTGCTGGAGAATACTTTTGGGAGTCCCTTGGATAGCAGGGAGATCAAATCAGTCAATATTAAAGAAATTAATTTAGATTATTTATTGGAAGGTGAAACACTGAAGCTAAAGGTTAAATACCTGGCCACATAATGAGAAGAAATGACCCTTTGGAAAAGACCCTCATGTTGGGAAAGATTGAAGGCAAAAGGAGAAGAGGACAACAGAGGATGAGATGGGTGGTGTCATGGAAGCAATGAATATGAGCTTAGACAGACTTTGGGAGATAGTAGGGGATAAAAGGGCCTGGCATGTTATGGTACATGGGTTCATAAAGAGTTGGACATATCTGAATGACTGAACAACAAAAGAGATTAAATTTCTTGCAAGATTTCTAGGCCCAGTCTAAGTTTCAGGGCTATTGCTGGGGTCTCTGCATTTTAATAAGCCTAAAGAGCTATGACTAAAACAAATGAAGGTATTATGGTAGACTGACAAGAGGTAGGTTGATACTTTTGGGCAGGGGGACAGCCTAAACTGACTCTTCAATCCAAACTGTGTGGTATCTGCCCATTGGTAAGGCTAGTCCAACACTACAGCTAAAATTGGAAGCTCCTAACCTCATTTATTTATGTTGCTAGGTAGCAAAATTGGCTTTGTTGCTATTTGGTGGGCACAAAACCCCAAAATGCAAGAGCACAGGAGGGTCTGCCTCAAAAGAATTCCACCACTCAAGCCTTCCAGTCAAAGTATCGAGTTTATTGTGATGCCAGTAGAAGCAGGAGATTCTAAGTGAATCTTCACAATTTAATGGGAGTAAGATTGCTACTTATATATCAGAAAAGAAAGTGAGAAGATTGGCATGGGATTAAGGAGGGGTAAATTACTTGGGGCGGTCCAGGTGCAGACAATGAAAGGAGTTAAGTGGTCCTGGGCTGGGTCTGAGGGCCACAGTGAAAGGACCGTTAAAAGGATTATAGAGTAACTAGGTAGAATGGGATGGGCCAGATACCTCTAGATCTGGGCTGCAGAAATGTAGGGAAAGTTCAGGGGCTGGAATGTGTTCAAAGACATGGTCATTTCCTTTTAGGGGCCCAGGTCCCATTGCCCCATCAGCTTTATGATACTTTACTGAATATTTATCAATCAACAAATAATGTGCCCAGCACAATATTTTTTAAAAGGGGATGAAAAGCAATGGAAGGGAGGAAGACAGTGAGAGAGCAAGAGTGAATGAGAGAATAAATGGGAGAGGGAGAGAACAAGAGAGGAAAGGAGAGAGGGAAGAAGGGAGAGAGAGTGAGGGAGAGAGCACAAACAAGTTAATTTATCATAGAGTTTTAGAGTTAAAGGAAACATTAGTGGTAAGTAGCACAATTCTCTCATTCTAAAGATGACCTAAGTGAAGCTGAAAAAGTTTAAGGAACTTTCCCAAGGTCACAGAGTTAGTAGCTCTGAGAAATAAGAGTTAAGTTTCCACATAAGTAGATAAGAAATCAGCACAGACAAGCTAACTTCTCCGTCCAGGGAGGGGAGTGACAACACAATTCTAGGCACATAATGTATTTTAAGGGTGGGGCATATAAGTAAGATTATAACCCAGAAGGATTAGGATCAATCCTGATCCAGAAGGGAGGATTTAGGCAATTACTAACTATAAAGCTTACTCTTGCTTCAGTACTCAGCACACTTTCCCCTTCGAAGGAGGTGTGCCTGCTCTCATGAGAATCGAAAGGCCACACTTCAACATCTTTAATAAAAAAGTCTTTGAGACACAAGTCTTTGCAATTGAGTCTGGGTTCTTCTTTATAACAATTTGGGGGCTCTCTGAGATCAAAGCGACCACTGAGAAAGGTGAGATCTGAGTGGGCTGAGAGGAGTGCTCCCGGTGATTTTAACAGTCCCAGTACTTAGATTGCGCTTTCCTCTGGGCTCATGAAATCCTGAAGACAGCAGGGGTTGCTGCAGAGAGAGGCTGGAGAAGCTGAACAGCGGCAGGAAAAAAAACAAAACAAAACAAAAAAACGGCCAAGGATCACTCAAATCGATCGAACAAAGGTTGGAAGAAATTAGCGGCAAAATTCTGCCTTTATTGATCTGGGAATCCCTTATCTCTGGGAGTTATTTTGTCTGGGTTAACTAAGAGTTGGTTAATAGACTTGACTTAGAGAAACTTATCTCTGGGAGTTATTTTGTCTGGGTTAACTAAGTGTTAGTTAATAGACCTGACTTAGAGATGGGAGGGAAGAATTCAAAGGAAAAGGTTCCAGGGAAGGGACTCGAGGTACCCCTTCCGGAGATACCACAAAGTAGCCGGCTGGGGAGAACACTAGCTAACAAATTGAGGTAGTGGGACTACCTAGGAAAAACTTTTCCTACTGAAGGAAAAGGGGAGGAAAAACCTTGGAACCCATTCAAAGGGGACCCTGGGACAAAATGAGTTTCTTTTGAGCAGTCAAGGTTAGAATTAGAATTGTGTGCACATTGTCTGTCTGTAAATGTTTTATGTCTGTCTTTGTATCTCTCCCGCCATGTGTCTGGTATCGGGGCAATTCGTTTAAAATTGCAAAAATAAGGGTTTTTAACATTATAAAAGCTATTTGGGGAGAGAGTGGGAGAGTGCTTTTCTCTGAATTTGCAATTATTATCTCCCTTCAGAGTTTCAAACTGCAAAGGAAAGCTGCCCAGCCTTGGTGAGTATAATTTGGGTGGGGGAAGGGTGTTTTGAGTTAAGCCATATGCTCTTAAGTCCCCTACCCTTGGATGGTTGTCCTGGGTCCAGCTTTAAATGGTTTAAGCATGTTGAGAAGGTGTGAGGAAGTTTGGTTTTTCTTTTAAGTAGAAGGATTGAAAAATGAAAATTTTGTAGCTTGATTTGAAAACCAATAAAGTTATAGAGGGTTAAAAGGCCATCCACCTCTCAGGATAAACTTGTAGGAGGGCTTTACTAAATGTGGCAGGAAAACTGACCTACACCCAGTTCAAATTGCTGAAGCCTGAGATTATTAGTAGAGTGGCTTTATCTGGTAAGTCCCCGCTAAAAAGGAGAGGGGACTTTTTCTTTGCTCCCTTAAGGAAGTAGGAAAAAAAAAGGGAGAGAATTATTTAGAGCAGGAACTATCATGTGTCTTTTTAAGGGAATATATAAATTTGTGGAGAATATTTCCTTCTAAAGGGCCAAGAGTATTGGATTTAAAGCAAAAATGTTTTCAAATGTTTATCATTAGCGATTAAAAATTTGGATCTGATTGGATTTAAGTTTACTGTTCTATAAAAAAAGTAATACTTGTTATGGGACAAAAAATGTAGAATGCTTAATACACTTGCATATGTTAGTGTGGCATTATTATTTAATGTAAGTGTTAAAAGTACTAAGAGTAATAAGAGTGATAATTTCTCTATGTGATCTGGAAATGAAATGAATGTTATCTGAAGTTTATTGTTTAAATTATTACTATGTTTCTAAATTGTATTGTATTTCTGAAACTCTTAAATTATAAAATTATAAAAAATTATAAAATTTGAGGGACCATTGTAAGGTTAACATGTTAAAGTAACTCTTGACCTGGAATGGGTCTTTTAGCGATAAAAATGGGATAATTTGAAACTGTTAAATATCTAATGAGGTATATTTGGTTATATTGATATTTACTATGATAGCAGATTTTCATTTAAAATCTTGACTATTATAAAAATATGTGGTGGTTTAAAGTTATAGTTTCAACATATTAATTATGAGATGAATGATTTTCTACACAAAGTGACTTAGAAGTACATTCATCTAAATTGATAATGGGTAGTTTCAAAGTTTATTACTATTGTGGAAATAATTTTATAATGTATGCTCTGTGGTACAAACACATTATTGTGAACAACTTGATATGTACTGTTTTGGAATTAATGAATTATTCTCATATATCAGGGTCTCAATTAGAAATTAGAAAAAAAAACATTTTTTTTTCAACCCAGGCCTTCTTTAGGTTAAAGACTGGGTTTGTTGGGGGATGGGCCATATGGGCCAGGCTCTCAAGGCAGGGACTAGCTTGCATGGGGAGGTCTAGGCCGCCATCCCGCCAAGTAGTGTCATTGAGGTTGAATCTGGATGGAATCAGAAATCTGGATGTGGCCTGAGGCTATCGGACCAGTTAATAACAATGATGGGCTAGCATAGATTTTAGAAAAAAAAAAAAAAGCCAGTCTATTGGGGTAAGAGTGGCCCCAGGAGAATGTTGGACCTGGTGAAGGGGTCCAGAAAGAAAGAAAGATTTTTATTGAGTCTGTTTCAAGTTTTTAATATACTGCTTACATATTTCTGAATTTTCTTATATGATGTAATCTGGTAAGCAATTGTATTAGTTATGCTGTTGGAAGGGCAATTTATTTTATAATCTAGAATGTTAGATTAAGAATCGTGCCATCAGAGAAAAGAGAAAAAGGAATGGATCAGGGCTGTTGGGGTATTCTATATGATCCCATTTTGTAACATTTCCTTTTAAGTACTGTAATTTAAGAGATGAGAACTTCCATGTTCTGTCTATGTTTAAACGGAAGTTTTACCTGGGATCATTTGGCTCTCACTTACGAAAAGTTTAAAATTGCTAACTAAGCTATTCGGAGTTATTGTTTAAGTCCAGCACTGGTAAAAATATTTTATGTGTGTGTGTGTATGTGTGTGTAAAGAAACTTAGTATTTATGCAAAAAAGAGATTTTGTAAAATCTCGTAATTCTTATCAATCCTGTGCAGGAGTCTTGTGTTATGGAACTCACTGAATAAGTGGCTCATTACAGACATCTTTTAACTAGAGAATTTAGGTAACTAGGAATTTTATATAATTAGGAAATTGTAAGTTGTTTTTAAGAAAGGGAGATACTTTTATGAAGAAAATGTTTTGATGAAATCTTTTATTCTTTCAGAGGGCCTACTAAATTTCTATTTGTCAGGAAATTATGTCCAAACCTATTATGAACTTAAGAGTTTCATTCCTGGGTTTGTTATG
This sequence comes from Vombatus ursinus, assembly GCF_900497805.2. Classification (NCBI taxonomy): domain Eukaryota; kingdom Metazoa; phylum Chordata; class Mammalia; order Diprotodontia; family Vombatidae; genus Vombatus; species Vombatus ursinus. The sequence goes on along the minus strand of NW_020951957.1, from coordinate 12,073,181 downwards.
TCCTCGGATTGGACTTAACTGGGTGCTCTTAGAGAAATAGTCTCAATGGAAGCAGCACCAGAGATCTAAGGCTAGTGATTAATACTAAAGCATATAAACTGTAAGTAGGGAAGATCTTACTGTTTTGATCTGAAGTCATTCCATGGCCTAGCAAGAGTTAAAATTACTGTTTGAATTTATACTATAGGGTTGAGTCCTGAAAGTGTCTCATTCTTTCATATTAAGAATGGTTAAAGAGGGATAAATAAGCTTGAGAAACAGAGAGGCAAATCTATTTAGAGTAGCAACTTAAGATCTTAATGGAAATTTTATTTTACTCAGGATGTTATGAGAAACCAGAAAATGTGTAGGAAGTTATGCAAACTACTTAGAGCTCACTTCAGAGATGTTCCCTAATTAATGTGAAACTATAGTCACACCTGAAACCCTGATGAGGAGAATTTGCTATCCAAGATCTTGGGGACTGTTAATAAACTGTTGTTCTAGGTCTAGCTCCAGGTATGGTTAACAAGGAACTGATTGAGCTACTGACCCATGACGTCAGCAACCTGCAAAGAGGTCTGTGAGCTGCACCTATGAGCTGCAAGAGGGCGTTCTCATGGGGAGGTAGGGAGAACTTTTCTGCATGACTGAGGTAGGATTATCCTGACTCAATTTCCCCACTATGACACCAGGCAGACATTAAGCCTGGCTCAATGCAGTTGGGTCATTATATATATAACTTTTGCCTAGAATTGACATTAATCTAGGGAAGCATTGTTCCCTTACTTTAGTTAGTCCTTGTTCTTTCACGGCAAATTCCTATAATCATAAATTTTGTAAGCATAAATATCGAATCTATTAAAAAAAGATTGATGCAGGAACATCTGAGATTATTATAGTAGGATGCAAGTATAAGATTGAGTTATTTAGCCTAAAACTTCAGAATTAAGTATTTAGTCTTGACATGTTACTAGTATATTCCTGTATAAGTCAGGATCCTTTAATTTCTCATAGTGGTATGAGGATAATTAAGCCAGGAGATTGTGGAACTAGGATATTATTCTGCTAATACTTAGTTAATGTTAAAGTTGTAAGTTGTCTCAGTTTGATACAATTAATGTTAAAAGAAGAATAGCTTGTGACTTATACTGTAAATGCCTTGAAAGAAACATCCATGTTAATTAAGGATTATTTATTTGTACTTGACTAGAAGTTGGGATTGTTTTAGTATTTGATATGTACTGGTTTTAAATTAACTACTATGTATTGCAGTCTGTTATTAATTCCTTAGTGGAATCTCATCCTCCTGATGGGGGAATATGAATAGGAATGAATAATGAACTAATGTAAGGTATGAAACTAGAAGTAATGCAGAGTGTAAGGCTAGGTTCTAATTTTTCTAATTTGAGTTTTTAAAAATATGACAATTGGCCAAGGTTCCAATTTTGACCTTGTAATAGTGGAGACATGGGGGTTGAGTTAACTTTCATTATTTGCCCTGGTTATTGGCAAGGTAATTTAAAAAATTGTGTTGAGATCAATCTTGTAGGAGGGTAGACACAAGGAGGATCTCTACCAGAAGAGAGTCTGCTGGACACTGTTTGAACAGCACTTGGACCAGAGGACTTCACCAGATGATGTCCAGAGTGTCAGACAACTGTATGAGAAGAGACTTCTGAAGTTTTAAATGGACAATTTATCATTAGTTTTGGGTCTCTGTATCTGTACTTCATAAGGGAACTGCCCCCTTTTTAATTTGTCAATGCATCGGCCAATTCCTTCCTTCCTTCTTCCATATGGTTTTAAGTCCCCAAAACCCCTTGATGAAATGTTGCCCAGCAGTACAGCCCCAGATAGAACCATCACCAAAGCATTGCAAGGTTTAACCACTTTGGCTGAGGAGTTGGCAGAGAACTGTGGGATAGGCAACTGATTAAAGAGATGGTTAGAATCCTGGTTTGGCAAATGGAAAGGAATGGCTGTATCCATTCAGGAGTATTAACTGCTTTAGGATGCTGTATAGTTCCATGCACTAGGAGACTGGTACAACAATTGATAGAGACATCCCTCACTAAAGATTATCGCAGTAGGACCCACAGTGGGGGTTCAGAGAGCAGGCTCTGGCAATATAAGGATGATGATTAAAAGTACCAATGAGACTTTCCCCAGTGATGGAGAATGTGAAATCATGTTAAGGAAATTAGAAAGGTGTGGAAATCAAATCTTTACTTAAAAAAAAAAGGGAGGAATTGTGAGAAACAAGAGTTAAGTTTCCACATAAGTAGACAAGAAATCAGCACAGACAGGCTAACTTCTCTGTCTGGGGTGGGGAGGTGAGGGGGGAGTGACAAAACAATTCTAGGCACATAATGTATGTTAAGGGTGGGGTATATAAGGAAGATCGTAACCCAGAAAGATTAGGACCAATCCTGATCCCGAAGAGAGGAGTTAGGCAATTACCAACTATAAAGCTTGCTCTTGCTTCTGTACTCAGTGCACTCTCCCCTTCAAAGGAGGTGTGCCCACTGCACTTCAGCCTCTTTAATAAAAAGTCTTTGAGACACCAGTCTTTGGAACTGAGTCTGGGGTCTTCCTTATAACAGTAGCTGAGCCAGGACTAGAACTTTAGTATTTTTACTTCCAATCTACATGTTTTTCCATTACACTACAATGGTATGCTTACACTCTCTCTCTCTCTCCATAAGATCAAAATTATAAACTAATGCACTGTTTACACAATTATTTAGATTTTATATCAGTAATGACTAAATGTGACTGAATTAAACCCATTCATACTGTTAAATCCAGTGTGTGTGTGTGTGTGTGTGTGTGTGTGTGTGTGTGTGTGTGTGTGTTGGGGGGGGGAGCATGACCTTTGTTATGAGCAGCAATGACCTTTTAAACCATCTCTGTGATTCCTTCTTGGCTTTACCACAACGAATCAGCCCTGGCTTATTGCCTGGGTTGACTTAAAATGAAATACAGCATCATGAGTAGTTGTATAACAGTTTCTAAAATGAATAGCATTTTAAGATGTTTGCAGATTTCAGGATTCATTCTCTTAGCAACACAGAGGTAAATAGCATTTTCAGATGATAAACAAGGACAAATGGGATTCTATTATGTGTTTCACAGCAACGTACAAGTACTTATCAGAATTGAAAGCACTTGAACACTATAGATAAGAGGTTCAGTGTTTAGGATATCTGAAGTAACAAAGGCTTAGTAATTATGATGCTAAAATCTAATCGTTAACCCCACTCAACAAATACATTCAGTTCTCCCAAGTGTTTTTTTAAAAAAGTCAACAAAAAAACAAAATACCTTTTCCTTTATCCAGCCAATCTTATTTAAGCTATCTTACATTATCTGTTTTCTCACTCATATCTAAATTCTTAGAAACTAAACTTGGCTACAAGTACTTCTTTTCATCCATTAACTCAATCTCTTGCTAGCATTCTTGCTTCTGACCCTACCACCACTAAAAGTGTTCTCTCCAAGGTCTCAAAAGACTCTTAATAAATCTGATGGCCTTTTTCAGTCTTCATCATCCTTAACCTTTTGGAAGGGTGTGATACTATAAATATCCCTTTCTCCTCCTTATGCTTCCATTGACATTATTCTCTTTTGGTTCTCCCACCTGTCTGACCACTCTTTCTGTTTATTTCCCTGATTCAATGTCCTCTTCCTGCTCCCTAAATGTGGGAGTCCCCCAAAGTTTTGTTGTACATCCTCCCCTTATTTCTGTCTACAAACTTTCTTAATAATCTCCTGGGTTAAATAATACTCCCATGGGTTGAAGAATCACCTCTATAAAGACAACTCTTAAATTTATATAATTAGCCCTAATTTCACCCCTGAATTTTTTTCTTATGTCTCCAAAGTTCATCAATAAACATTTATGAAGCTCCTACTATGTGCTGAGCACTGTGATAAGCACTGAGGATACAAATATGAATAGACAGTCCCTGTCCTCAAAGAACTTACAATCTGATGGGGAAAGAAAAAAAACACAAAAGGAAGTTGAAAAGTGGAGGGTGAGGAAGGTATATACCATTCCATCCTTACTCTCTCCAGAAGAATATTAAGCCCCTAAGGGCAAGTGACTATAACCTTTTAAAAATTTTGTATCTCTAGCACCTTGTTTAGTAATTTGCATATGGGAGGTTCTTAATATTTGTTTAGTTAATTCCTTACTTAATTTATTTTTGGCATAGTGGATGAAGTGTTGAACTTGGAGTTAGGAAGACCTGTTTTCTAATCTCACCTCCAACACTAACTAGCTGTGTGACCACAGGCAAGTCACTTAAACCTTTCTAAACCTCATTTTCCTCATCTGTAAAATAGGGATAATAATAGTTTTAGTACTTCATAGAACTGTTATGAAGTTCATATGAGATAATGTATGTAAAGTCCTTCCAAAGTGTTATATAAATGTTAGATACTGTTATCACAGAGAGATAGCATGGGTTAATGGATAGAGGGCTAGTCTTGGGTTCAAGTCCCTCCAGCTTCTGACATATACAGGTTATGTGACCCTAGGAAAATATTTAAGACAGTAGTGCTCTGGACAATTTTCTAAGCCTATCAGTTGTAGAGAAGGGGTCAATCTTTTTCACTAGAGGGAATTTCCTCAGCTGAGAGTTTCCTGTAACACTGAAATCACAGGTCTAGTCCCTATCCCACCTATTATTATCATATTATGTTTTTACTTTATTAATATTTGTTTTGAAATAGAGAAAGATAAGTTCTGTGAACTCAGATTCTGGGATTAAAAATTACAAGAGGTCTGTATACATAATTATATAATCAAGAGGTGGAAGAAAAGCTATTGCTTTTGTTAAATACATTTTAAGGTGCATTAAAACTCTGTTTCATGCCTTTACAAAATGTAGGACAAAATGGACTATAAAAGGCCACAAAATAAAAGGCCACTGTTTTAAAGTGTTAGTTGCATAGCTTATGTATATTATTATGATAATCTTTACATTGTTTCATTGCTATATTCGATTAATAGGAAACAAATACCTCTGTCACCTTTGATAACTTTCTTCTGTTGAGAACTTGAAGAAAAGTCAGGTATGAAGTCATCCACAAAGGGTGACACTGCCTTTCTCATCAAGTTAGCACAAAGTAGCTGCCAAGAAACAAAAATGTTCTCTAGGTAAATTTACAGTTTTTAATCTGGGACAAAATCGAGTTTCTTCTTCTTCTCCTCATCAAGGTGATACTAGCTGATGAAAAAGCTATTAAACTAGTAAATGGGATGTTAAATCTCTGCAGGACATCTCCAGCATGGACAGCCTCTTGCCAACCAACAAACATACTAAGAAATTATGGCACATTCTTCAAAATGTTTCTGAGACCTCAACCAACATGACAGGCAATTTGTTATCTCCCATGCCAGCATTCTGATACAGATGAATCAAGTACTGAAATTTTTGACCCATTAAAGCAAGTCTTCATGCCTTGAGCCTGGTCCTATGGCTTTTAGGTGCTGTGGAGGTCATTTTTCTTACTTATGCTGAATACAGGTAATGTTTTTTAACTTTAAAAAAATAGGGGACAGCTAGGTGGTGCATTGGATAGAGCTCCAGCCTTGGAGTCAGGAGGATCTGAGTTCAAATCCGGCCTCAGACACATAACACTTACTAGCTGTGTGACCCTGGGCAAGTTACTTAACTTCTTTGCCTACCCCCCCCCCCCCAAAATGCTATATAAAGAAGGCAATGGAGGTTCTGATGACCTTGATGTTGACTCCTTTAAACCTTGGGTTGGCCTGGGATCTGTGAACTTGTTTCTAAAAAATATTTAAATAACTATTTCAATATAATTTACTTCCTTTATAAGTCTAAAGATTTTATTTTATACATTTAAAAAATCTTATTCTGGGAGGGGGCCAGAGACTTCATCAGTCTGCAAAAGGGATGACTGATGCAAAAAAAAAAATTAAGAACCTTTGCTTTAAACCATTCTTTCTTTCTTTCTGACTTTTCTTCTTTGTTTTTGCCTATTACTGATTAATGTTCTGGTGCGGTGCCTTTACTTTGCATAAAGAAATGGCAGTTAATTACCTATAATCTGGGTTCTCTCACTTTATATTATCAATATTAGGTGATAATTTTTTTCTGGTCAGAAACTGCAAGGACTTAGAAGGTCCATTCTATTTTTATGTTCATCCTCCTCTATGAGTCTAACAATGAAGATGGTAGTGCTACTTCTAGGCAAAGATAATTGGGGAAGTTTTTTGAATATTAATATTATATTATTATAAACCTAATATGATAGGTTTCTTGAATTAGTTCATTTTCAGGGAAATGAACAGTGAAATGATAGAAAGACATATAAGAAATGACCTATAGACATTAAGAAATGCAGAAATGAAGTTCTGGACTGGAAATGCAATTCAGGAGTTATAAATAGAAAACTATTTATAACTAATAGTTTTAAATAGACCTGAGGATGTGAGGGAAGATAAAGTCTCCAAAGGGGAAAATTTAGAGAGAGGAGTACAGAAAGCCTTAACTCCTTTAGACACCTTCAAGAAAACCAATGAGGACTCAGGCCAGAGACTCACAGAATTTCAGAGGCTCAGGGCAAAAAATAGGAAGGAGGAAAACAAACTCCTACCATGTAGTAGGTTCTGTGCCAAACTATTCACAAATAATATTTCATTTGATCCTCACAACAACCCTGGGAGGTATTATCCTCATTTTACAGTTGAGAAGACTGAGGCAAACAGAGGTTAAGTGAAATTCACAGGGTTACACAGCTAGTGAGTATCTGAGACTGGATTTGAACTCACATCTTCTTGACTCCAGGACCAGCACTCTAACCATTGTACTATCTAGCTAGGAATAGAGATTGAGGTGAAGGTAAATAATAGGTACAGGGAGAGACATAAATACAGGAAGTAGTGGTCAGAAAGAAGAATGTACAAATTTTGAATTATTAAGGTAAAACAGTTATGAGTCAGAATGAAATAAAAGACATGACCATTCCTGTCATAACCTTATAGTACAGTACAAATACAGTATAAATAGAAGAGGGATGTAGAGTTCTGGGCCTGGAGTCAAGAAGACTGGAGTTCAAATCCAGCATCAGACACTTACTAGTGACCCTGAAGAGGTCACTTAACCTCTGTATACCTCAGTTTGTCCACTTGTAAAGCAGGGATAATAATAGGGTTGTTGTGAAGATCAAATAAGATAATTGAAAAGTGCTTAGCACAGTACCTGGCACTTAATAAATGCGACAGAAATGCTAGCCGATATTATTATTATCATGATTATTATTATTATATAAACAATGTTTTCATGATGTCACTCAGTGACTAAGTCTTGCAAGGCATATTTAAGTTGGCGGTGGAGAGAAAGACAAAGAAAGGTAAAAACAGTCACTTGCCTCAAGGAGATCATGATATAATGGAGGAGACAGCATGCAAACAAATATGTACAAACAATATATATGCAGGATAACTTCAAAGTAATTTTAGAGAAAAGGCACTAGAATTAAGCAAAGGCTTCTCACAGAAGATGGTATTTTCATTGATACATGAATGAAACCAGAAAATTCAGGAAAGAGACAATGATCTCCTTAGGAAAAGAAACCAGTAGATGATTATAACAAGGATCTTGAATGGTTGATATGGACAGATAGAATGAAACTCAAAGGAGTAGAGGTTGCTCAGCGATTGCAGCAGAAACAATCTAGAAGCAGCACTAACCAAGTCTTTAATAATATATTTGTAAATTTCTTTTTGAAAATTAGAGCCTTTGTCCTCATGTAGTGCTATGTCAGCTCTATTATTTTCCATGATCATTCAAAGACGGTTCAGTAGTCACATCTGCCAATTCTTACTATAGGCTGGGATGTAGTTCCTTTGGGCCTGGTGCCTTAAATACATCAAGGGCAACTAAATGCACTCTTACTACCTCTATCTTCCTTTCAAGTACCTATTAACTATTTTCCCCCTTTCTTGTCTTGCTTAGAAGAAAAAATAAGCAAAACAAGAATCAATTAGTTTTTCTTTCAATTCATCTTTTAACAGGAGCTCATCAGTTTAACTAGGAATCCTATTCTTTCATTTATTCTCCTCCTTTCCCTAATTGTATTATTAAAAAAAAGACCCCAGATCCATCTCTTCTTGTTATGCTGCATGTTTTTCAACAGCCTCAGCTGATTCAGAACTTCTGGATTACTATTTACGAAGGTAAAACAAGATATACAAAAATAGCAAAAAAATGCTGAAATAGCTAGATAAAACAGTCCCAATAATTAAACAGAGGGAGAAAGAGGTAAGATGAAAATTGTTTTCTTTTAACTATTACTGTGTAGACATTTACATGCCAGTTGAGAGGAGAGGATAAAAGAAAAAACAGAAACAAAACTAGCCATTCTTATCTTTCACAGAAACTGTAGTGTTTTTTTGTTTTTTTTTTTTTCCTACACAGATGAACAGAGGCATTCAGGAGAAAATGAGTTCAAGAACTTCACAACGGAAATGAGCCTGTATAAAGACTTCAGTAAAAAATTTTAGAAGAGTTCAAGAGTGTATATAATATGCCTAGTAATAGGTTTACTGAAGATCTTTCTTAGACATTTGCTGTTTCAGAATTTATAAATCAGTAAAGAATCTAGACTTAAAATATCAGGGAATTTTTGTTTTACTTTGGCTTTGAATTATAGGCAGTGTTCCTTCATCTGAAAAAATTCACTGCCACATTTGGAAGCACTTAAAATTATTGCCCTTAAGGATCCATATGTACAAAACTATTTATAGCAGTTTCTTTGGGAGTGGAAAAGAACTGCAAACTAAGGATGGCTATCAATTGGGGAATAGCTGAACAAACTATGGTATTTGAATGAAATAAAAATATTATTGCACCATAAAAAATCATGAAAGGCAAAATTTCAGGGAAATCTGAGAAGATATGATGCAGAATGAAGTGAGCAGAAAAAATTATTCAATATAAAGAAAAACAATTTTGAAAGACTAAGAACTCTGATCAATACAATGAACACCCATGATGCCAAAGTACTGAATGCTACCTGTCCACTTCTGACCAAAGTGATAGACTCAAGATATAAAATGAGATATACATTTTAGGACTAAACAAATTTGCTTTAGCACAGTGCCTAACACATAATAGGTCCTTAATAAATGTTTATGGAATAGGATTGTTTGACTCTGCATAGTTGTTACAAAGATTTTTCTTTTCTTTTCAGTGGGGTAGGGAGATAGGAGGCAGAGGAGCAAAGGGTTGCTAAGATGAGAAGAGACTATAATGAAGGCCAGAAAGAATCCCAGAAAATCAGAACAGCTTTGAAAATTACATGTTTAATTTATTATATACTTAAAAATAAAAACAAGCTCTACATAATGAATAGTCTCTGTTTTATGAACAATCTCCTGTTCTACAACGTATATGAAAATGTTCAGGTTATTTTGTGTGTCTGTCAAGCTCAGAATGCAAAAAAAAATTTTTTTTAAATGTTTTCCTTTCTGGCTACTAATTTCCCTTAGTCTAGAGCTATCTGTTCATTTATAAAAGCCACAGTATTCCACAAAGCCCTATGAAACACAATTTGAGTAATCCAGAAATGTCAATTTTATTCTGATGCTGTGACAATTAATAAAAGTAGATTGACTGTTCAATGGTTTTTTTTTAAATAAAGCTGTCATTTTTCTTTTAGACCTATGAACTATTAAGCTACCATGGCAAATATAAAAATAATCCTAGTGATCTGAGCATTTGTGTTCTGTGATTTATCTTTTTCTGTCTCACCTCTTATTCCAGTGGCTCACCATGCCAAGGCAGTAATCCAGGTTCTCAAAGGCTATGCTATAGGATATAAAGTATTATATGTCTCAAGTATGATAAGCAAGAAATAAAAGGATGATATGTAAGTATAACATGTAATACATAGGATTAGGATTTGAATCCAGGTCCTCTGAATCTAGAGCTCTTTCCACTGTACCAGGCTGCTAAAATATTTTATCAGGCCAATTGTAATTTTTTAAAAAATGTGGATGACCAGATACATCCTGAAAAGTTTCACATCATTGGGGTGGGTGTATTCTTTAGCTCTTCTCAATGTTGCCTAATTTCAACCTTTCTTCTCATTTCTGAATTCTTCAAATGCTTCTTCAAACCTAGGGACAATAAAGCACGAGTATCATGGATGCTCATACTACACATCTCTCTTGTGTGCATCATGGCACCACTTTTGTCTATGCCACAAACAACCATTTTTGGCACTAATATCATGTCTTCAGAAAGACTTTTTACAAAATATTTTTTTTTAATCATTGGATACAACTCATTCTGCAAAAACACATGTGGGACAGACATGCAGTTAATGTCACATATTTGTCATAATTATATTCAGAATTACACTAAAATTCTATAGAAAATCACAATATACCAATGGAAACTAAAATTTACATAATTTATATAATTTAATTTATATAATTTTTTATTCTTTGAAATGTTTTCCTAAATAAGTAGTAAAAGTTCTAGTAAATAATGTATGATTTTCCTAATGAAAATCTGAGTTTCTCACTAATTATTGAACTCTATACAATGAGGGAGTAAAGCAAGGAAAATAAGCTAACATTAGGATAAAAACATGCTTATCTATCTTTGGTAAATTAACAGTTTTGAAAACCAAGTAGTATGTTCACAAGGGAAGCTTATTGTTAAAAATTCAATTTTAATGTTTAGATATTAAAGTTCTTTTGAAGATCCTTTTATTGTTTGCTTATTAGAATTGAAACCCTAAAAGAGTAAAAAAATGAGATTATGTATTAAAATGCATGTATATGGAGGAACAGATCTTTAAATGATACTATAATTCAGATTAAAACTACTATAATTCTCAAAGGCTATGCCAGCAAGGTGAAAGCTCTGGTTGATTAAATTAAACTGGAAAGGTACTGAGTGTGGCTCTATGATGTTTGTTGTCAGAGGACTAACTTAGCCAAATTTTGAGAAGTTCACTGTGAGACTGATGGATTTTTCAGCCACAGAAACTTTCAAAGATCATTTTACTAAGTTAAAGATCTGTTATCTATAAAGTACATCTAAATTGCAAATACTATAGCTGAAAAATTACACATTCTTGATGCTGAATTACCATTTTTGGCAGCCATTTCACATCTTGAGGGTCATACTGAGAATGCAATCAACTAAATCCCTTATTATAATTTTTTTTCTTCGTAGGAACTTCTATCAAATTAAGTTTAAATCTAAGTGCAGGATGTCACATTTATTATCCTTATTAAATGTGTTTATTTTGGACCCATCATTCCAGTCTACCCATATACTTCTTAAATCTTAATTCTGATGTTGAATGTGTTAGCTATTATTCCTGGTTTTAAGTCACCTATGGATTAGCATGCTTTCTATCCTATTATCTTTTCACTAACATAGTTCATCTAAAGGTCCTTAATTTATCATAAAGAATATATCTTTGCAGAAAAAGCTTGACAAAATACGACACCTATTCCTATTAAAAACACTAGAGAGAATAGGAATGAATGGAATCTTCCTTAAAATGATAAGTAGCATATAAATAAAACCTTCATTAAGCATTATATGTAATGGGGATAAACTAGAAGCATTTCCACTAAGATTGGGGGTGAAACAAGGATGTCCATTATCACCACTGTTGTTCAATCTGGTACTGGAAACATTAGCTTTAGCAATAAGAGAAGAAAAAGAAATTGAAGGTATTAGAATAGGCAAAGGAGAAATAAAGCTATCACTCTTTGCAGATGATATGATGATATACTTAGAAAATCCTAGAGAATCAAGTAAAAAAACTACTTGAAATAATAAACAACTTTAGCAAAGTTACAGGCTATAAAATAAACCCATAAAAATCATCGGCATTTCTACATATTACCAACAAAGTCCAATAGCAAGAGAAAGAAAGAGAAATTCCATTTAAAGTTACTGTAGACATTGTAAAATATTTAGGAGTCTACCAGCCAAAACAAAACCAGGAACCCGTATAAACACAATTATAAAACACTTTTCACACAAATAAAGTCAGATCTAGATAATTGGAAAAACATCAGTTGCTCATGGGTAGGCTGAGCTAATATAATAAAAATGACAATTCTACCTAAGCTAATTTATTTATTCAGTGCCACTCCAATCAAACTACCAAAAATTATTTTATAGAGCTAGAAAAAATAGTAACAAGATTCATTTGGAATAACCAAAGGTCCAGAATATCAAGGGAACTAATGAAAAGAAATATAGGAGAAGGTGGCCTAGCCATTCCACATCTTAAATTATATTATAAAGCAGCAATCATCAAAACTGCTTGGTACTGGCTAAGAAATAGAGTGGTGGATCAGTGGAATAGGTTAGGTATGCAAGACACAGTAGTCAATGACTATCGTAATCTACTAGTTGATAAACCCAAAGATCCCACCTTCTGGGATAAGAACTCACTATGTGACAAAAACTGCTGAAAAACTGGAAAAGAGTATGACAGAAAGTAGGCATAGACCAAAATCTTATACCATATACCAAAATAGAGTCAAAATGGGTTCATGATTTAGATATAAAGACTGATACTATAAACAAACTAGGAGAACAAGGAATATTTTACTTGTCAGATTTATGGAAAACAGAAGAATTTATGATGAAACAGGAGACAGAGAACATTATGAAATGCAAAATGGACAATTTTGATTACATTAAATTGAAAAGTTTTTGTACAAACAAAGCCAATGCAACCAAGATTAGAAGGGAAGCAGAAAACTGGGAAAGAATTTTTACAACCAGTGTCTCTGATAAGGATTTCATTTCTAAAATATATAGAGATCTAAGTCAAATTTATAAGACTACAAGTCATTCCCCAATTGATAAATGGTCAAAGGATATGAACAGGCAGTTCTCAGATGAAGAAATTAAAGTCATCTACAGTCATATGAAAAAATGCTCTAAATCACTATTGATTAGAGAAATGCAAATCAAAACAACTCTGAGGTACCACATCTCACCTATCAGATTGGCCAACATGACAAAACAGGAAAATAATAAATGTTGGAAAAGATGTAGGAAAATTGGAACACTAATGCATTGTTGGTGGAGTTATGAAATGATCCAGCCATTTTGGAGAGCAATTTGGAATTATGCCCAAATGACTATAAAAATGTGCATATTCTTTGACTCAGCAATAGCACTTCTAGGGCTATATCCCAAAGAGATTATAAATATGGGAAAAGGACCCACATGTACAAAAATATTTATAGCAGCTCTTTTTGTGGTGGCAAAGAACTGGAAATTGAGGGAATGTCCATCAATTGGGGAATGGCTGAACAAGTTGTGGTATATGAATGTAATGGAATACTA